>NC_041390.1:438228713-438247502 GCF_002162155.2 Triticum dicoccoides | reverse complement strand
ATGTGCGTGCTTGTTTTTTTTCATTTGGACGCTCCGATCTCAGGACACCTCATCGCCCCTATATATAGCGCTACGATCTAAATAACTATTTTGATCTCAGAATCAGAATAGTGGCACTATATATATATGTATATATGTATATATAATGATTTTTTCCTTGCGGGACAAATCTTTGGGAAGAATACAGAGTCGGGAAAGTCCACGAGGGCCCCACAAGCTTGGGTGGCGTGCCCCAGGGGCGGGGGGCTACCGAAGCTTGTGGCCCCCTCATGAACTTTCCTGACTATTTTTTATTTTTCATAATTCTTATATATTCTGAAACGAACAAAAAGTATTTTTATGTAATTTTTGGAGTCAGTTTACTTACGGTATCACATACCTATTCGTTTTTCAGGATTCTGGAGTGCTTCGGAAGGTTTCATTTAGAATTTTAGATATTCCTTTGGAGTAGTTTCTTGAATAATATTGGTTTCAACGTTAATGGGGTACCTACAATATAATGTTTAATTTGTTGCCCATTAAAGACCTTTGGAATTGTGCCTTCGGCATTGTTGATCTTGGTGGCTTTGGAGCGATAAAATTCTTCGACGATATAAGGACTTTCTCATTTGAAGAGAAGTTTACCTACAAAATATCTATAGTAAGAATTGTACAACATAACTTTAACACCTACATTAAATTCTCGCTTTTGGATTCTTTTATCGAGCCAACTTTTAACCATTTCTTCAAATAACTTAGCATTCTCGTAAGCTTGTGTTCTCCACTCATCCAGCGAGCTAACATCAAATAATCTTTTTTCACCGGCAAGTTTGAAATCATAATTAAGTTCTTTAATTGCCCATTAAGCCTTATGTTCTAACACAAGAGGTAAATGACATGCTTTTTCATAAACCATTTTATATGGGGACATGCCCATTGGGTTTCCTTAGCAACATTAAGGATTGGCCACCTTGCTGCACCTTGCTACTTTTGTTACTTGTTACCAATTATCTTGATATCAAAATTATCTTACAACATTTGTAGAGAATACCTTACTGAAAACCGCCTATCAATTCCTTCTGCTCCTCATTGGTTTCGATACTCTTACTTATCAAAAGGGCTACGATTGATCCCCTATACTTGTGGGTTATCAGACCCCCACATCATGATCAGGGAAACAATATCACGAAACCAACCTTCAATACCTACATTCAAGGCTGATCTCATCGATCTGCACCTGAACCAATCTACATATCTCATATTCAATCACCGAATCTATCACCACACAACGTAGGATCCGATTCCACTGTTGTAACATGCGGTACACTACGCTAGCCCAAAATAAAAAAAAGTTTCTATAGCACACCCAAAAACATGCTGCTAGAAATAGATCACGGGATCAAATTTACCACTAGATGCGCATTCACCACAACGGAAGTAGAGTTGGTGATGAACGTAGTCGATCAGAAGAGTTGTCTCGTCCTTGTGTAGACGGTCTCTCGCGAACAGCTCCTCGCGGATCCGTCTAATGGCTCCTTGCGGTTCCCTCGAACGGTTTGTCCTAGCACCACAGATGCGATGCCTCCAAGGTATCCACACGTACGAGGAGCAGCATTGGGTGGCGGACTGCTAGGTCCAGTCGCGTGATACGGAGGCATGGGAAGTGGCAGCAGCTGTGGAGGGGGGGAATATCAACCCTAAGTGGTGCGCTCACTCTCCTTTATATATGCCTCCGAGGTGGTCTCAACACTTGAGGCCCACTAGGAGCCTACACTCATTTTCCACTCGAATCTAATTTGAATGGGTTGCTGCCCCTTAAGTGGCACATGGGCTGTTACACCCTATGGGTTCACGTACACATGAACACAACCCAAGTCATTGGTAGCGGCTCCTAGAAAAACGTGCCAACTCTCGTGCATGTGTAAAGTCATTTGATAAACCTTGACAATATGTCATATGCAACATTCCTTTTGCCTTACAATACTGTTGTCGAGCTCAAGGCGAGTACATGTCACCCATGTGGTAGCTCGACCTCACTTTTCGAAGTAGTGATACAGATTCCCGAACCGGGTTAACACTTTGTAACACCCCAAGTATCATGCTACAGTAAACCCCTGGGTTTAATCTAATCTTTTTGGCTAAACAATGCATGATCATCTTTGATCCTATCTCATTTCAATTTCCACTTGAATTCAAATTCCATTACTAAGTGAAATTCAAACTTTCACAAACATGAGAGCTAAAATGTTCTTCTTGTGGCAAATATTCATTGGTTACTATTGGTGGTGAATCAACATTTTTATAAGGTGTTTCACTGCCCTAAACTAAATAAAACAGTGTCCTAGTCAATAATTTTATTGCCTTTCTAATTGGTAAAAATACTAAACTACTTTAATTTTGTGCCAAGTTAATTATAGTAGTGGACTAAGTTAAAATGGTATTTTAGGTGCAAGATTAGTTTTTTATAAAACTATTTTGCTTTCTGAAAATAAAAGACAACGGAAAAGTTGTTTTTTAAAAAAAAGTAAAAGAAGAGGTGAGAGAGAGAGGGCGCCCCCTGCCTTCCTTGGGCCTTGGCCCACCCAAGTCGGCCCAACCCACCTGGCCAGGCTCAACCGGGCACCCACCTCCCATAACCCCCCCCCCCTCACTACCCCGTGACCTAACCCACGTCGCCCCACTCCTACTCCCGCACGATCCCCTCGACCCCCCTCGCTCCTCTCCGCAACCTGACCCGATCTGGATCGGGATCGGATGAACCACCCCGACCCCATCACCGTCGCTCCCCTCGCCACCACCTCGACCCCGCGCCCCCTCTCCTCCCGCGCGGCATCGCTCGATCCCGCGCCGCCTAGCGCCCTTCCCCGACGCCGCCCCGCCGCTTGCTCCATCCCGCCGCCTCGACGCGTCGGGCTCTATCGCCGGATCGCCTCACCGCCTCGCCTCCTCCACGACGCGCCCTAGCGCTCGTCGCCCCGACCTCATCACCCCCGACCCGAGCGTCGTCATCGGTCGTCGCCCCGTCCTCGTCCTCCTCCCCGCCGGCCTCCTCAACCCTCGCCACCCCCTCCACCTTCCCGAGTCGCCCCGACCTCCCCTGTGAGCTCTCGCGGCTGCTCCCCCTCTCCCTTCCCTCGATTACTGTCGTAGGCCTTGCCCTGCTCTCTGGTTTGCTCGAACTCGCGCAGTGCCGCCGTCCCCGTAGCTCACCCGAACGTCGCTCGCCGCGCCCGCCAGGGTGCTTCCCAGCTGCGTCGGGGCTCGCCGCCTGCTACTTCAATCGCCCGCCGCCCCACTGACCATGCTCCGTCGCGCCAGCGTCGCCGCCTCCCGGTGCCGCACAGACCCGCGCGTCCCCTGTTGCCGCTCTTCCCTCTTCCCCCGCCTCACTCGCGACGGTCCGGTGGCCCCGCCTCTCCACCGGTCGCCCCTGTCACCACCGCGCCCCTCCTGGCGCCTGCCTCGCCGGTCCTCGCCCCCTCTGGCCCGCGCGCGCTGCGCCGCTCGAAGCCGCGACTGAGTTGGGCGGGTGCCTAGGGGGGGCGCCCCGCACACGGCGCCCCTTACGCCCACCCAATAAGGCCATGTGCCACTGACCGAGCGGGCCCATGCCCTGAAAGCAAAACAAAACAAAATATGTATAAATAAAAATAAAAATAATTTATTTAATTAATTAACCCTGTTAATTAACCCTAATTAATTATGTTTAATTAACCTAATTGCATATTAATCTAATTAAACATGTTTAGTTAAAATGTGTCTATGACAGACGGGCCCCCACTGCCCTGTTTGACCAGCCAATGGTCATTGTTGACTGATGATGTCATGCTGATGCAATATTTACCTTTTAGTTAATAATAATTTTAGAAACCATTTTATACTTGTAAAAATCATAGTAAATAAACCGTAGCTCGGATCGAAAAACTTTATACATGAAAGTTGCTCAGAATGACGAGACGAATCCGAATACGCCCTCCGTTAGTCTAGCACACGTCTCTAGCATAGCAAACCTTGAACTTTTCCCCTCCGGTTCATCTGTCTGACAGACGTCCGGAACCGGGAAAACCTTCCCGGATGTTCCCCCCTTCGCCAGTATCGCCTAGTACTGCGTTAGCTCACCCCTGGCACCGCAATTTGCCTTGTTATATTTTGTGATGCTTGTTTGCCCCGTATTTATTGTTTCTCCCCCCTATTCTTCTCTGGTAGACCCCGAGACCGACGTTGATGCGATTGAGTACGACTACATCCCCGACGACCCCTCCTTGCCAGAGCAACCAGGCAAGCAAACCCCCTTGAGCATTCCGATATCGCCCATTTCTTTCCCTCTCATGCTTGCATTAGAACTGCTACTGCTTTCTGTATGATCCTACTCTGATGCATAGCCTGTTGTTGTTACCTGCTTTCATACCTTACCTACTTATCCTAAACTGCTTAGTATAGGATGGTTAGTGATCCATGAGTGACCCCCACCTTGTCCCAGTTGCCCCGCTTTATGTTCGATGACTCGATCAACGTGATCGACGTCCAGGCCCCGACACCGCACATCACCCCCCGTAGTTGTATGACTCTGCAGAGTTACCATCGAGTGCCGAGGGTGGAACCTCTTACATCACTCCTGATGAGATCTCCGTAGTGTAGCTTTACGGTTGAGGTCATCGAGGGTGATTTCCTCCTTAACCACTTCCATTACGGCTCTGTCGTGCAACCCATCAAACGTGAACCTCGAGGGTGGATCCTCTTACGTTCACCTTGATGACAACATTGAGTGGAATTCACCGGGGGTGATTCCTCGGGATTTCCCCTTGGTGTTAGACACACAGTTACTATGGTTACTATGACTTTGCACTTAACCATGACACTAAAGACGGGTCGACCCTGAGTGGTACCCACGCGAGCTTAATTGCGAGTGATGTGGAGTCGGGTTGACCTGGAAGGTGCCCGCGAGATACTTACGAGGCGTGGCCGGGCATTCTTAGCCCTTGCCGCAAGTACTCGAGACGTGGCGACGGGGTCACATCGGTCGTGAGTCTCTGCTCGTTACCGCGCGTTACTAATCCACTACGATTTGGATATTTGATCCGAGGGGCCTCTGGCCTGATAGCACTAACCATCACGTGGGCATAGTATGGGCGTTCTGCGTCATATACATCAGCCGAAGCTTAATAGACGTCAGCGACTGAGCGGCGCGCGTCGGGTTGGACTGTGTAAGCGCCTGCCTTGTTGAAGGAGGTAGCTAGGTCTGCTCACCGGCCGCCCACGCAATGTGCAGGAGTTCCCGGGGAGATGGCCCATGACCCCTGGGGGCATAGGTTTAGTCCGGCGTGCTGGCCTCTCTATTAAGCCTAAGTCAGGTTGCGGCGTATTGTTTGGCCGAGGCCGGGCATGACCCAGGAAAGTGTGTCCAGCCGGAGTTAATCGAGCGTGGTGGATAAGTTGGTGCACCCCTGCAGGGAAGAAAACATCTATCGATAGCCTGTCCTACGGTAACGGACACTTGGAGTTGTATCCTGATCAATACAACTAGAACCGAATACTTGTGATGAGAACTGGATGATGATGAGACTTGGATATGAGATGATAACTGGATAGTATGGCTCTGGGATTGCTTTCTCGCAGGGAGTCGAGAAAGGATCTCTGGCCGAGGTTGATAACTCTACTGCTACTTTACTTTATGTTACTCTACTCCCTCCTGTTGGTGCAAGATGGTGGTTTCCAGAAGATGCTAGTCTTCGATAGGCTAGGCTTTCCCCTTCCCTTCTGGCATTCTGCAGTTTAGTCCACAGATACAACCCATTCCTTTGATACAAATGCATACCTAGTTTAGATCTGATGTAAGTCTTGCGAGTACTTTGGATGAGTACTCACGATCGCTTTGCTACTTCTTTTCCCCCATACCCGATTGTTGCGACCAGATGACGGAGCCCAGGAGCCAGACGACGCCACCGATGACTACTACTACCCGGAGGATGCCTACTACTACGTGAAGACCCCCGACGACTAGGAGTAGTTAGGAGGCTCCCAGATAGGAGGCCTTGCCTTTTCTATCATTGTTGCTTTTGTGCTAGCCTTCTTAAGGCAATCTTGTCTAACCTATGTCTGTACTCAGATATTGTTGCTTCCGCTGACTCTTGTGTATTCGAGCTTATGTATTCGAGCCCTCGAGGCCCCTGGCTTGTAATATAAAGCTTGTACTATTTTAATTTGTGTCTAGAGTTGTGTTGTGATATCTTCCTGTGAGTCCTTGATCTTGATCGTACGCATTTGCGTGTATGATTAGTGTACGATTGAATTGAGGGCATCACAAGTTGGTATCAGAGCCGACTGCCTGTAGGTAGCCCCCTTTCCAACTCCTTGGCCGAAGTTGAGTCTAGTCACTGAAAAACTTTTACTAACATTGGCAGTGTGTCTTACGGGCCCACGTCGCCATTGGGTGGTATTAGGATCTTTTACTCCTCGTATATACTCTAGGATTCTGATCTCTCTTCTATTAAGGTTAAACATTTTACTAACTCCGACATTAGGTTCTCGTACCCACTTCCTCCCAGAGAGCCCCGACATTACCGATGACTGCCTGCTTCGCCAGAAGATTCTGCGGATACTCCTCAATGTTTCTTGAGACTCTGTGCCCACTGCCTTACAGTTCCTGACCACCGGTAATCCTCGTGAATAACCTCCTTGCCGCTTGTACCTTCTTATCCAGTTGCTCCTATTATTACAAGATGTACCCTCCGTTGTTTCGAGAATCCTTTGTGCCTTCTGCTTTGCGGCTCCTTTTTGCACTACGAATAATTCACTAAACCCGTTCATCCCCAGTTGTTCATATGCTTTCCAAAATACTTGGAAATACGATGTGATCTTCTAAAAATCCTCTGCAACCTATTGCTCTTGATTCTCCTTGCCTGCTTGCATTAGGATTAATTCCATATGTCTAGCAATATTCTTTAAAATTCTTTGTGGTAGTCATTCTGTTCCTACGGATTCAACGTGTGAGCGAATACTCGCAATCATCAAAAAATCCTTGGAAATTTGACATCACTCCGGTTATGAGCTAGTTCTTGCCCAATCAAGATTTGATTGGGTGCACCTTTAAGTCTATTCAACTTACTCATCTTTTGATCAGAGCCTCTGCTTCTGATCCTTCGACTTGAAATCGTAATTCCTTTGTATTCAAGCTTTGAAGTTATCCAGTTATATCTATAACCCGATGCCTTTGCAATCTTTCTTCTTCTGGGTGGGTATCGATACTCACATCAGATCTTTTATGGACCGCCATATTCTTGGTTGGATTATTATCCGACAATGTCCTTCATATTCTTTAAACTTGTGAGTTTTGCCCTGACACATAATGCCTATGGTAAATTCTATCATCTCCTTTTGTTAACCATGCTCTTCTTTCGAGCTGGTATATTTTAGTCCTGAAGTTAGTGGTATATGTTCCCAAGATACCCCTACGGGTTGAACCTGCGTCTTCCCTAATCCATGTGAACTCGAAAGAGATGTGAGTCATACTCTTCTGGTGCTTCACCAGACAAATCTTTCGCACTACAAATTCTTCGAAAACGAGGAGTGAATGAAAGGTTATGCATTGAAGAAGTGGGAGTCGACCTTGAACCTTTGTGTTCATGCCCATGGACCCGATGTAGAACTTATCATGGAAGCTTCTTGTGATAATAATAATCCCCTTGTTATAAGTTCATCTGGTATCTATATTTGGTCCTTTGCAACCGTGGTTCTGACCATGATTGTTCCCCTTTGATTCCATTTCTCGGACAAGTTCACGCACTTGTCTCCTGCAGATCAATGCAACTCCACAACCTCTATTTTGATCTCCCTTCAAGTATTACCCTCCGGTATCTCGAGAATATCAAAGAACTGTGTTGCTTCCTATGAGTCTTCATCTAGTATTGCTTCTCACCGATTTCAGTTTTCCCCGGGATCTGAGTTGTTTATCACTCGAGAACGCCGACAAGTGAATCGATGCCACACTCTGATTCTATAACTCTAAGTAATTTTTGTTGCTTACGAGTTTAATAAACCTTCAAGTCATTCCTACCCTGATCGGCTATATCATTATCGTGCTAAATTTTAACTGTGCTACCTGGTCCTTCTTCCTAGAGTACAATTTTCGAGGATGAGCTAAGCTTACGTTGATCTTCCTCATCTTATCATTTCACCTCGAACAACAAGCTTGACTTCGATCTTGTGTCGAATCCGTGGTTCTCATAGCCTTTCACTTCATCCTTCCTTTCCTGCTCGATGGCATGTTCTTAGTGTTGGGGAACGTAGTAATTTCAAAAAAATTCCTACGCACACGCAAGATCATGGTGATGCATAGCAACGAGAGGGGAGAGTATGATCTACGTACCCTTGTAGATCGACAACGAAAGCGTTTGGTTGATGTAGTCGTACGTCTCCACGGCCCGACCGATCAAGCACCGAAACTACGGCACCTCCGAGTTCTAGCACACGTTCAGCTTGATGACGATCCCCGGACTCCGATCCAGCAAAGTGTCGGGGAAGAGTTCCGTCAGCACGACGGCGTGGTGACGATCTTGATGCACTACCGTCGCAGGGCTTCGCCTAAGCACCGCTACAATATTATCGAGGACTATGGTGGAAGGGGGCACCACACACGGCTAAGAATATGATCACGTGATCAACTTGTGTGTCTAGGGGTGCCCCCCTGCCCCCGTATATAAAGGAGCAAGGAGAGGAGGTCGGCCGGCCCTATAGGCGTGCCAAGGAGGAGTCCTCCTCCTAGTAGGAGTAGGACTCCTACTAGGAGGGGGAAGGAAATGGGGAGGGAGAGGGAAAGGGGGGCGCCACCCCCCTCTCCTAGTCCAATTCGGACCAGGGGGGAGGAGGCATGCGTCCCACCTTTGGCTGCCCCTGTCTCTTTCCACTAAGGCCCATATGGCCCATTACTTCTCCCGGGGGGGGGGGGTCCGGTAACCCTCCGGCTCTCCGGTTTTCTCCGAAATCACCCGGAACACTTCCAGTGTCCGAATATAGCCGTCCAATATATCAATTTTTATGTCTCAACCATTTCGAGACTCCTCGTCATGTCCGTGATCACATCCGGGACTCCGAACTAACTTCGGTACATCAAAACTCATAAACTCATAATATAACTGTCATCGAAACCTTAAGCGTGTGGACCCTACGGGTTCGAGAACAATGTAGACATGACCGAGACACGTCTCCGGTCAATAACCAATAGCGGAACCTGGATGCTCATATTGGCTCCTACATATTCTACGAAGATCTTTATCGGTCAGACCGCATAACAACATACGTTGTTCCCTTTGTCATCGGTATGTTACTTGCCCGAGATCCGATCGTCGGTATCTCAATACCTAGTTCAATATCGTTACCGGCAAGTCTCTTACTCGTTCCGTAATACATCATCTCGCAACTAACTCATTAGTTGCAATGCTTGCAAGGCTTATGTGATGTGCATTACCAAGAGGGCCCAGAGATACCTCTCCGACAATCGGAGTGACAAATCCTAATCTCGAAATACGCCAACCCAACATGTACCTTTGGAGACACCTGTAGAGCACCTTTATAATCACCCATTTACGTTGTGACGTTTGGTAGCACACAAAGTGTTCCTCCGGCAAACGGGAGTTGCATAATCTCATAGTCATAGGAACATGTATAAGTCATGAAGAAAGCAATAGCAACATACTAAACGATCGGGTGCTAAGCTAATGGAATGGGTCATGTCAATCAGATCATTCACCTAATGATGTGATCCCGTTAATCAAATAACAACTCTTTGTTCATGGTTAGGAAACATAACCATCTTTGATTAACGAGCTAGTCAAGTAGAGGCATACTAGTGACACTCTGTTTGTCTATGTATTCACACATGTATTATGTTTCTGGTTAATACAATTCTAGCATGAATAATAAACATTTATCATGATATAAGGAAATAAATAATAACTTTATTATTGCCTCTAGGGCATATTTCCTTTAGTCTCCCACTTGCACTAGAGTCAATAATCTAGATTACACAGTAATGATTCTAACACCCATGGAGCTTTGGTGTTGATCATGTTTTGCTCGTGGAAGAGGCTTAGTCAACGGGTCTGCAACATTCAGATCCGTATGTATCTTGCAAATCTCTATGTCTCCCACCTGGACTAGATCCCGGATGGAATTGAAGCGTCTCTTGATGTGCTTGGTTCTCTTGTGAAATCTGGATTCCTTTGCCAAGGCAATTGCACCAGTATTGTCACAAAAGATTTTCATTGGACCCGATGCACTAGGTATGACACCTAGATCGGATATGAACTCCTTCATCCAGACTCCTTCATTTGCTGCTTCCGAAGCAGCTATGTACTCCGCTTCACATGTCGATCCCGCTACAACGCTTTGTTTAGAACTGCACCAACTGACAGCTCCATCGTTTAATGTAAACACGTATTCGGTTTGCGATTTAGAATCGTCCGGATCAGTGTCAAAGCTTGCATCAACGTAACCTTTTACGATGAGCTCTTTGTCACCTCCATATATGAGAAACATATCCTTAGTCCTTTTCAGGTATTTCAGGATGTTCTTGACCGCTGTCGAGTGATCTACTCCTGGATCACTTTGGTACCTCCCTGCTAGACTTATAGCAAGGCACACATCAGGTCTGGTACACAGCATTGCATACATGATAGAGCCTATGGCTGAAGCATAGGGAACATCTTTCATTTTCTCTCTATCTTCTGCAGTGGTCGGGCATTGATTCTTACTCAACTTCACACCTTGTAACACAGGCAAGAACCCTTTCTTTGCTTGATCCATTTTGAACTTCTTCAAAACTTTGTCAAGGTATGTGCTTTGTGAAAGTCCAATTAAGCGTCTTGATCTATCTCTATAGATCTTAATGCCTAATATGTAAGCAGCTTCACCGAGGTCTTTCATTGAAAAACTCTTATTCAAGTATCCCTTTATGCTATCCAGAAATTCTATATCATTTCCAATTAGTAATATGTCATCTACATATAATATCAGAAATGCTACAGAGCTCCCACTCACTTTCTTGTAAATACAGGCTTCTCCAAAAGTCTGTATAACACCAAATGCTTTGATCACACTATCAAAGCGTTTATTCCAACTCCGAGAGGCTTGCACCAGTCCATAAATGGATCGCTGGAGCTTGCACACTTTGTTAGCTCCCTTTTGGATCGACAAAACCTTCTGGTTGCATCATATACAACTCTTCTTCCAGAAATCCATTCAGGAATGCAGTTTTGACATCCATCTGCCAAATTTCATAATCATAAAATGCGGCAATTGCTAACATGATTCGGGTAGACTTAAGCATCGCTACGGGTGAGAAGGTCTCATCGTAGTCAATCCCTTGAACTTGCCGAAAACCTTTTGCGACAAGTCGAGCTTTGTAGACAGTAATATTACCGTCAGCGTCAGTCTTCTTCTTGAAGATCCATTTATTCTCAATTGCTTGCCGATCATCGGGCAAGTCAACCAAAGTCCATACTTTGTTCTCATACATGGATCCCATCTCAGATTTCATGGCTTCAAGCCATTTTGCGGAATCTGGGCTCACCATCGCTTCTTCATAGTTTGTAGGTTCATCATGATCTAGTAGCATGACTTCCAGAACAGGATTACCGTACCACTCTAGCGCGGATCTCACTCTGGTTGATCTACGAGGTTCAGTAGTATCTTGTTCTGAAGTTTCATGATCATCATCATTAGCTTCCTCACTAACTGGTGTAGGTGTCACTGAAACAGTTTTCTGTGATGCATTACTTTCCAATAAGGGAGCAGGTACAGTTACCTCGTCAAGTTCTACTTTCCTCCCACTCACTTCTTTCGAGAGAAACTCCTTCTCCAGAAAGTTTCCGAATTTAGCAACAAAAGTCTTGCCTTCGGATCTGTGATAGAAGGTGTATCCAATAGTTTCCTTTGGATATCCTATGAAGACACATTTCTCCGATTTGGGTTCGAGCTTATCAGGTTGAAGCTTTTTCACATAAGCATCGCAGCCCCAAACTTTCAGAAACGACAACTTTGGTTTCTTGCCAAACCACAGTTCATACGGCGTCGTCTCAACGGATTTTGATGGTGCCCTATTTAACGTGAATGCGGCTGTCTCTAGAGCGTATCCCCAAAACGATAGCGGTAAATTAGTAAGAGACATCATAGATCGCACCATATCTAGTAAAGTACGATTACGACGTTTGGACACACCATTACGCTTGGTGTTCCGGGTGGCGTGAGTTGCGAAACTATTCCGCATTGTTTCAAATGTACACCAAACTCGTAACTCAAATATTCTCCTCCACGATCAGATCGTAGAAACTTTATTTTCTTGTTACGATGATTTTCAACTTCACTCTGAAATTCTTTGAACTTTTCAAACGTTTGAGACTTATGTTTCATTAAGTAGATATACCCATATCTGCTTAAGTCATCTGTGAAGGTGAGAAAATAACGATATCCGCCACGAGCCTCAATATTCATCGGACCACATACATCTGTATGTATGATTTACAACAAATCTGTTGCTCTCTCCAAAGTATCGGAGAATGGTGTTTTAGTCATCTTGCCCATGAGGCACGGTTCACAAGTACCAAGTGATTCATAATCAAGTGGTTCCAAAAGTCCATCAGTATGGAGTTTCTTCGTGCGCTTTACACCGATATGACCTAAACGGCAGTGCCACAAATAAGTTGCACTATCATTATCAACTCTGCATCTTTTGGCTTCAACACTATGAATATGTGTGTCACTACTATCGAGATTCAATAAAAATAGACCACTCTTTAAGGGTGCATGACCATAAAAGATATTACTCATATAATAGAACAACCATTATTCTTAGATTTAAATGAATAACCGTCTCGCATCAAACAAGATCCAGATATAATGTTCATGGTTAACGCTGGCACCAAATAACAATTATTTAGGTCTAATATTAATCCCGAAGGTAGATATAGAGGTAGCATGCCGACTGCGATCACATCGACTTTGGAACCGTTTCCCACGCGCATCGTCACCTCGTCCTTAGCCAATTTCGCTTAATCCATAGTCCTTGTTTCGAGTTGCAAATATTAGCAACAGAACCAGTATCAAATACCCAGGTGCTATTGCGAGCATTAGTAAGGTACACATCAATAACATGTATATCACATATACCTTTGTTCACCTTGCCATCCTTCTTATCCGCCAAATACTTGGGGCAGTTCCGCTTCCAGTGACTAGTCTGCTTGCAGTAGAAGCACTCAGTTTCAGGCTTAGGTCCAGGTTTGGGTTTCTTCTCCTGAGTAGCAACTTGCTTGCCGTTCCTTTTAAAGTTCCCCTTCTTCTTCCCTTTGCCCTTTTTCTTGAAACTAGTGGTCTTGTTGACCATCAACACTTGATGCTCCTTTTTTGATTTCTACCTCCGCAGCTTTCAGCATTGCGAAGAGCTCGGGAACAGTCTTATTCATCCCTTGCATATTATAGTTCATCATGAAGCTCTTGTAGCTTGGTGGCAGTGATTGGAGAATTCTGTCAATGATGCAATCATCTGGAAGATTAACTCCCAATTGAATCAAGTGATTATTATACCCAGACATTTTGAGTATATGCTCACTGACAGAACTGTTCTCCTCCATCTTGCAGCTATAGAACTTATTGGAGACTTCATATCTCTCAATCCGGGCATTTGCTTGAAATATTAACTTCAACTCCTGGAGCATCTCATATGCTCCATGACGTTCAAAACATCGTTGAAGTCCCGATTCTAAGCCGTAAAGCATGGCACACTGAACTATCGAGTAGTCATCAGCTTTGCTCTGCCAGACGTTCATAACATCTGGTGTTGCTCCAGCAGCAGGCCTGGCACCCAGCGGTGCTTCCAGGATGTAATTCTTCTGCGCAGCAATGAGGATAATCCTCAAGTTACGGACCCAGTCCATTTAATTGCTACCATCATCTTTCAACTTTGCTTTCTCAAGGAACGCATTAAAATTCAACGGAACAACAGCACGAGCCATCTATCTACAATCAAGCATAAACAAGCAAGATACTATCAGGTACTAAGTTTCATGATAAATTTAGGTTCAATTAATTTACTTAAAGAACTCCCACTTAGATAGACATCCCTCTAATCCTCTAAGTGATTACATGATCCAAATCAACTAAACCATGTCCGATCATCACGTGAGATGGAGTAGTTTCATTGGTGAACATCACTATGTTGATCATATCTACTATATGATTCACGCTCGACCTTTCGGTCTCCGTGTTCCGAGGCCATATCTGTATATGCTTGGCTCGTCAAGTATAACCTGAGTATTCCGCGTGTGCAACTGTTTTGCACCCGTTGTATTTGAACGTAGAGCCTATCACACCCGATCATCACGTGGTGTCTCAGAACGAAGAACTTTCGCAACGGTGCATACTCAGGGAGAACACTTCTTGATAATTAGTGAGAGATCATCTTATAATGCTACCGTCAATCAAAGCAAGATAAGATGCATAAAAGATAAACATCACATGCAATCAATATAAGTGATATGATATCGCCATCATCATCTTGTGTTTGTGATCTCCATCTTCGAAGCACCATCGTGATCACCATCGTCACCGGCGCGACACCTTGATCTCCATTGTAGCATCGTTGTCGTCTCGCCAATCTTATGCTTCCATGACTATCGCTACCGCTTAGTGATAAAGTAAAGCATTACAACGCGATTGCATTGCATACAATAAAGCGACAACCATATGGCTCCTGCCAGTTGCCGATAACTCGGTTACAAAACATGATCATCTCATACAATAAAATTTTAGCATCATGTCTTGACCATATCACATCACAACATGCCCTGCAAAAACAAGTTAGACGTCCTCTACTTTGTTGTTGCAAGTTTTACGTGGCTGCTACGGGCTTAAGCAAGAACCAATCTTACCTACGCATCAAAACCACAACGATAGTTTGTCAAGTTGGTGCTATTTTAACCTTCGCAAGGACCGGGCGTAGCCACACTCGGTTCAACTAAAGTTGGAGAAACTGTCACCCGCAAGCCACCTATGTGCAAAGCACGTCGGGAGAACCGGTCTCGCGTAAGCGTACGCGTAATGTCGGTCCCGGCCGCTTCGTCCAACAATACCGCCGAACCAAAGTATGACATGCTGGTAAGCAGTATGACTTATATCGCCCACAACTCACTTGTGTTCTACTCGTGCATATAACATCAACATATAAAACCTAGGCTCGGATGCCACTGTTGGGGAACGTAGTAATTTCAAAAAAAATCATACGCACACGCAAGATCATGGTGATGCATAGCAACGAGAGGGGAGAGTGTGATCTACGTACCCTTGTAGATCGACAACGGAAGCGTTTGGTTGATGTAGTCGTACGTCTCCATGGCCTGACCGATCAAGCACCGAAACTACGGCACCTCCGAGTTCTAGCACACGTTCAGCTCGATGACGATCCCCGGACTCCGATCCAGCAAAGTGTCGGGGAAGAGTTCCGTCAGCACGACGGCGTGGTGACGATCTTGATGCACTACCATCGCAGGGCTTCGCCTAAGCACCGCTACAATATTATCGAGGACTATGGTGGAAGGGGGCACCGCACACGGCTAAGAATATGATCATGTGATCAACTTGTGTGTCTAGGGGTGCCCCCCTGCCCCCGTATATAAAGGAGCAAGGGGAGGAGGCCGGCTGGCCCTATAGGCGCGCCAAGGAGGAGTCCTCTTCCTAGTAGGAGTAGGACTCCTACTAGGAGGGGGAAGGAAGTGGGGAGGGAGAGGGAAAGGGGGGCGCCGCCCCCCCTCTCCTAGTCCAATTCGGACCAGGGGGGAGGAGGCGCGCGGCCCACCTTTGGCTGCCCCTCTCTCTTTCCACTAAGGCCCATATGTCCCATTACTTCTCCCGGGGGGGTTCCGGTAACCCTCCGGCTCTCCGATTTTCTCCGAAATCACCCGGAACACTTCCGGTGTCCGAATATAGCCGTCCAATATATCAATCTTTATGTCTCGACCATTTCGAGACTCCTCGTCATGTCCGTGATCACATCCGGGACTCTGAACTAACTTCGGTACATCAAAACTCATAAACTCATAATATAACTGTCATCGAAACCTTAAGCGTGCGGACCCTATGGGTTCGAGAACAATGTAGACATGACCGAGACACGTCTCCGGTCAATAACCAATAGCGGAACCTGGATGCTCATATTGGCTCCTACATATTCTATGAAGATCTTTATAGGTCAGACCGCATAACAACATACGTTGTTCCCTTTGTCATCGGTATGTTACTTGCCCGAGATTCGATCGTTGGTATCTGAATACCTAGTTCAATCTCGTTACCGGCAAGTCTCTTTACTCGTTTCGTAATACATCATCTCACAACTAACTCATTAGTTGCAATGCTTGCAAGGCTTATGTGATGCGCATTACCGAGAGGGCCCAGAGATACCTCTCCGACAATCGGAGTGACAAATCCTAATCTCGAAATACGCCAACCCAACATGTACCTTTGGAGACACCTGTAGAGCACCTTTATAATCACCCATTTACGTTGTGACGTTTGGTAGCACACAAAGTGTTCCTCCGGCAAACGGGAGTTGCATAATCTCATAGTCATAGGAACATGTATAAGTCATGAAGAAAGCAATAGCAACATACTAAATGATCGGGTGCTAAGCTAATGGAATGGGTCATGTCAATCAAATCATTCACCTAATGATGTGATCCCGTTAATCAAATAACAACTCTTTGTTCATGGTTAGGAAACATAACCATCTTTGATTAACGAGCTAGTCAAGTAGAGGCATACTAGTGACACTCTGTTTGTCTATGTATTCACACATGTATTATGTTTCCGGTTAATACAATTCTAGCATGAATAATAAACATTTATCATGATATAAGGAAATAAATAATAACTTTATTATTGCCTCTAGGGCATATTTCCTTCACTTGGAGTCTCTCGACAAAATCTGTCGTGATCACCGTCAACACTTTGGCTTCTTCAGAAATGTCAATCAAATTCATGGCTAGAAATACCATCCCTGCCCCTCGATGGTTTGTGATATCATCAATGACATCCTTGACTTCCTGCCAACACATACCTAGTCATGTTTGGTTAATCCTTATGTTCCGAGGTAATCTTGGAAGTGTTCCTTTGTATCTTTTGTGATCTTCAAATCCAACTCTTACCCGAAACACCATGTTATTGCTACCTCGAAGCATGACTATGGTACTTCGTATGTCAACAAGAACATTGGATGCGCAATGCTAAATGTTTCTTAATGTATTATTCAAACACCATGGTGTGGTTAATATCGTGATTCTTCCCTCGCCCTTTTGTCTAAATACTTTTGAACTTGTTGTCCTATCATGTATATCATGCTCCGCCTTTCCTTGGGAAGGATATACTCCCAATTCTGGTGTGTAAACACATTTTCCTTTCCATTGGTCTGATTAATCCGATAATTTCATTTTCTTTTCCATTGAATTGTTTAACCTTCTTGTGATCTATATGATATAAGCAGAAATAATTCCCTGCTTATAACCCCCCCGATGTACAGCCTTATCAGTGAAACCCTATTACCATTGTTGATGACATTCTGGTAACCACCGATGGACGAGAACTTTGCCTATTGGTCTACCTCGTTCAACGAGCAGGAGAATGGTTCTCTTCGTCCCTCGCCCTTGGTACCGACGATTGTTGCTGACATAACTGGCAGGCTACCCTCTGACATGCCTTGCTATCATGACTGTGCAAAATGAATAGCGCCATTCCTTCTTTTAACCCACATGGGGGGCCCATAACCCACAGTTCCACAGGATCGAAGCCTGACTCTCTTGTACAACCTTGATGTCGAAATATTCTTTACACTTGGCTTCATATCATATCACGAGCCACCTTCCGAGAGATGATGTATTCACGATGCTCTGAACCCTCTTTCTCACACTCTGTTCAAGTATCAATCGTTGTTCATTCAGTTGAAACTTCCTATTGTACCTTCATACTTTCCTCTTGACGTTTTTCTTAAATCTCAACTCGAGAGATACTTCTGTCACATTCCCTGCATTGTTCACCAGACAATTAACCCTATATGGGACAATTCTCCCGAAGTTACTCTTTACTTCACCACTTAAATCTCGGGACGAGATTTCTTGTAGTGGAGGGGATTTGTAACACCCCGAGTATCATGCTATAGTAACCCCCTGGGTTTAATCTAATCTTTTTGGCTAAACAATGCATGATCATCTTTGATCCTATCTCATTTCAATTTCCACTTGAATTCAAATTCCATTACCAAGTGAAATTCAAAATTTCACAAACATGAGAGCTAAAATGTTCTTATTGTGGCAAATATTCATTGGTTACTATTGGTGGTGAATCAACATTTTTACAAGGTGTTTCACTGCCCTAAACTAAATAAAACAGTGTCCTAGTCAATAATTTTATTGCCTTTCTAATTGATAAAAATACTAAACTACTTTAATTTTGTGCCAAGTTAATTATAGCAGTGGCCTAAGTTAAAATGGTATTTTAGGTGCAAGATTAGTTTTTTATAAAACTATTTTGCTTTCTGAAAATAAAAGAAAACAGAAAAGTTGTTTTTAAAAAAAAAGTAAAAGAAGAGGTGAGAGAGAGAGAGCCCCCCTGCCTTCCTTGGGCCTTGGCCCACCCAAGCCGGCCCAACCCACCTGGCCAGGCCCAACCGGCCACCCACCTCCCATAACCCCCCCTCACTACCCCGTGACCTAACCCACGTCGCCCCACTCCCACTCCCGCACGATCCCCTCGATCGCCCTCGCTCCTCTCCCCAAC
>NC_041390.1:438220732-438228397 GCF_002162155.2 Triticum dicoccoides | reverse complement strand
CTCCTCCCGCGCGGCATCGCTCGATCCCGCGCCGCCTAGCGCCCCTGACGCCAGCGCCCCTCCCCGACGCCGCCCCGCCGCTTGCTCCATCCCGCCGCGACCGTGGCCCGCCACCTCGACGCCCCGGGCTCTATCGTCGGATCGCCTCACCGCCTCGCCTCCTCCACGACGCGCCCTAGCGCTTGCCGCCCCGACCTCGTCACCCCCGACCCGAGCGTCGTCGTCAGTCGTCGCCCCGTCCTCGTCCTCCTCCCCGCCGGCCTCCTCAACCCTCGCCACCCCCCTCCACCTCCCCGAGTCGCCCCGACCTCCCCTGTGAGTTCTCGCGGCTGCTCCCTATTGGGGAACGTAGTAATTTCAAAAAAATTCCTACGCACACGCAAGATCATGGTGATGCATAGCAATGAGAGGGGAGAGTGTTGTCTACGTACCCTCGTAGACCGAAAGCGGAAGCGTTATAACAACGCGGTTGATGTAGTCGTACGTCTTCACGGCCCAACCGATCAAGTACCGAAACTACGGCACCTCCGAGTTCTAGCACACGTTCAGCTCGATGATGATCCCCGGACTCCGATCCAGCAGAATGTCGGGGAAGAGTTCCGTCAGCATGACGGCGTGGTGACGATCTTGATGTTCTACCGTCGCAGGGCTTCGCCTAAGCACCGCTACAATATTATCAAGGATTATGGTGGAGGGGACACCGCACACGGCTAAGAGATCAATGATCAATTGTTGTGTCTATGGGGTGCCCCCTGGCCACGTATATAAAGGAGTGGAGGAGGGGAGGGGCCGGCCCTCTCTATGGCGCGCCCTAGGGGAGTCCTACTCCCACCGGGAGTAGGATTCCCCCTTTCCTAGTAGAACTAGGAGCCCTTCCAAGTATTAGGAGTAGGAGGGAAGGACATAATTCTTCTGTGCAGCAATGAGGATAAACCTCAGATCACGGATCCAATCCGCGTCATTGCTACTAACACCTTTCAACTTAGTTTTCTCTAGGAACATATCAAAAATAAAACAGGGGAGCTAAACACGAGCTATTGATCTACAACATAGATATGCTAATACTACCAGGACTAAGTTCATGATAAATTTAAGTTCAATTAATCATATTACTCAAGAACTCCCACTTAGAAAGACATCCCTCTAATCTTCTAAGTGATGACGTGATCCAAATCAACTAAACCATAACCGATCATCATGTGAAATGGAGTAGCTTTCAATGGTGAACATCAATATGTTGATCATATCTACTATATGATTCACGCTCGACCTTTCGGTCTTAGTGTTCTGAGGCCATATCTGCATATGCTAGGCTTGTCAAGTTTAACCCGAGTATTCTGCGTGTGCAAAAACTGGCTTGCACCCGTTGTAGATGGACGTAGAGCTTATCACACCCGATCATCACGTGGTGTATGGGCATGACGAACTTTGGCAACGGTGCATACTCAGGGAGAACACTTTTATCTTGAAATTTAGTGAGAGATCATCTTATAAAGCTACCGTCGAACTAAGCAAAATAAGATGCATAAAAGATAAACATCACATGCAATCAAAATATGTGACATGATATGGCCATCATCATCTTGTGCCTTTGATCTCCATCTCCAAAGCATCGTCATGATTTCCTTCGTCACCGGCATGACACCATGATCTCCATCATCTTGATCTATATCAATGTGTCGTCACAAGGTCGTCTCGCCAACTATTGCTCTTGCAACTATTGCTATCGCATAGCGATAAAGTAAAGCAAGTATTTGGCGCTTGCATCTTATGCAATAGAGAGACAACCATAAGGCTTTTTCCAGTTGCCGATAACTTCAACAAAACATGATCATCTCATACAACAACTTATATCACGTCTTGACCATATCACATCACAACATGCCCTGCAAAAACAAGTTAGACGTCCTCTACTTTGTTGTTGCAAGTTTTATGTGGCTGCTACGGGCTTAGCAAGAACCGTTCTTACCTACGCATCAAAACCACAACGATAGTTTGTCAAGTTGATGCTGTTTTAACCTTCGCAAGGACCGGGCGTAGCCACACGCGTAATGTTGGTCCGGCCCGCTTCATCCAACAATACCGCCGAACCAAAGTATGACATGCTGGTAAGCAGTATGACTTATATCGCCCACAACTCACTTGTGTTCTACTCGTGCATATAACATCAACACATAAAACCTGGCTCGGATGCCACTGTTGGGGAACGTAGTAATTTCAAAAAAAATTCTACGCACACGCAAGATCATGGTGATGCATAGCAACGAGAGGGGAGAGTGTTGTCTACGTACCCTCGTAGACTGAAAGCGGAAGCGTTATAACAACGCGGTTGATGTAGTCGTACGTCTTCACGGTCCGACCGGTCAAGCACCGGAACTACGGCACCTCCGAGTTCTAGCACACGTTCAGCTCGATGACGATCCCCGGACTCCGATCCAACAGAATGTCGGGGAAGAGTTCCGTCAGCATGACGGCGTGGTGACGATCTTGATGTTCTACCGTCTCAGGGCTTCGCCTAAGCACCGCTACAATATTATCGAGGATTATGGTGGAGGGGGCACCGCACACGGCTAAGAGATCAATGATCAATTGTTGTGTCTATGGGGTGCCCCCTGGCCACGTATATAAAGGAGTGGAGGAGGGGAGGGGCCGGCCCTCTCTATGGCGCACCCTAGGGGAGTCCTACTCCCACCGGGAGTAGGATTCCCCCTTTCCTAGTAGAACTAGGAGCCCTTCCAAGTATTAGGAGTAGGAGGGAAGGAAAGGGAAGAGAAAAGGAGAAGGAAGGGGGCGTCCCCCTCCCTAGTCCAATTCGGACCAGCCCATGGGGAGGGGTGCGGCCAACCTTTGAGGCCTTTCTCTCCTTTCCCGTATGGCCCATTAAGTCCAAAACGAATTCCCGTAACTCCCCGGTACTCCCGAAAATACCCGAATCACTCAGAACCTTTCCGGTGTCCGAATATAGTCATCCAATATATCGATCTTTACGTCTCGACCATTTCGAGACTCCTCGTCATGTCCCTGATCTCATCCGGGACTCCGAACTCCTTCGGTACATCAAAACACATAAACTCATAATATAACCGTCATCGAACTTTAAGCGTGCGGACCCTACGGGTTCGAGAACTATGTAGACATGACCGAGACACGTCTCCGGTCAATAACCAATAGCGGAACCTGGATGCTCATATTGGCTCCTACATATTCTACGAAGATCTTTATCAGTCAAACCGCATAACAACATACGTTGTTCCCTTTGTCATCGGTATGTTACTTGCCCGAGATTCGATCGTCGGTATCTCAATACCTAGTTCAATCTCGTTATCGGCAAGTCTCTTTATTCGTTCCATAACACATCATCCCGCAACTAACTCATTAGTTGAAATGCTTGCAAGGCTTACAGTGATGTGCATTACCGAGTGGGCCCGGAGATACCTCTCCGACAATCGGAGTGACAAATACTAATCTCGAAATACGCCAACCCAACAAGTACCTTTGGAGACACCTGTAGAGCACCTTTATAATCACCCAGTTACGTTGTGACGTTTGGTGGCACACAAAGTGTTACTCCGGTAAACGGGAGTTGCATAATCTCATAGTCATAGGAACATGTATAAGTCATGAAGAAAGCAATAGCAACAAACTAAACGATCAAGTGCTATGCTAACGGAATGGGTCAAGTCAATCACATCATTCTCTAATGATGTGACCCCGTTAATCAAATGACAACTCATGTCTATGGCTAGGAAATTTAACCATCTTTGATTCAACGAGCTAGTCAAGTAGAGGCATACTAGTGACATACTGTTTGTCTATGTATTCACACATGTATTATGTTTCCAGTTAATACAATTCTAGCATGAATAATAAACATTTACCATGATATAACGAAATAAATAATAACTTTATTATTGCCTCTAGGGCATATTTCCTTCACTCCCCCTCTCCCTTCCCTCGATTACTGCCATAGGCCTCGCCCTGCTCTCTGGTTTTCTCGAACTCGCGCAGTGCCGCCGTACCCGTAGCTCACCCGAACGTCGCTCGCCGCGCCCGCCAGGGTGCTTCCCAGCCGCGCCATGGCTCGCCGCCTGCTACTGCAATCGCCCGCCGCCCCGCTGACCATGCTCCGTCGCGCCAGCGTCGCTGCCTCCCGGCGCTGCACGGACCCCGCGTCCCCTACTGCCGCTCTTCCCTCTTCCCCCGCCTCACTCGTGACGGCCCGGCGGCCACGCCTCTCCACCGGCCGCCCCGGTCACCACCGCGCCCCTCCTGGCCCCTGCCTCGCCGGGCCTCGCCCCCTCCGGCCCACGCGCGCCGCACCGCTCGAAGCCGCGGCTTAGTTGGGCGGGTGCCCAGGCGGGTTCGCCCCGCACACGGCGCCCGTTACGCCCGCCCAGTAAGGCCATGTGCCACTGACCGAGCGGGCCCACGCCCTGAAAGCAAAACAAAACAAAATATGTATAAATAAAAATAAAAATAATTAATTAATTAATTAACCCTAATTAATTATGTTTAATTAACCTAATTGCATATTAGTCTAATTAAACCTATTTAGTTAAAATGTGTCTATGATAGACGGGCCCCCACTGCCCTGTTTGACCAGTCAATGGTCACTGTTGACTGATGATGTCATGCTGATGCAATATTTACCTTTTAGTTAATAATAATTTTAGAAACCATTTTATACTTGTAAAAATCATAGTAAATAAACCGTAGCTCGGATCGAAAAACTTTATACATGAAAGTTGCTTAGAATGACGAGACGAATCCGAATACGCCCTCCGTTAGTCTAGCACACGTCTCTAGCATAGCAAACCTTGAACTTTTCCCCTCCGGTTCATCTATCTGACAGACGTCCGGAACCGGAAAAACCTTCCCGGATGTTCCCCCCTTCGCCAGTATCGCCTAGTACTGCGTTAGCTCACCCCTGGCACCGCGATTTGCCTTGTTATATTTTGTGATGCTTGTTTGCCCCGTATTTACTGTTTCTCCCCCCTCTTCTTCTCCGGTAGACCCCGAGACCGACGTTGATGCGACTGAGTACGACTACATCCCCGACGAGCCCTCCTTGCCAGAGCAACCAGACAAGCAAACCCCCCTTGAGCATTCCGATATCGCCCATTTCTTTCCCTCTCATGCTTGCATTAGAACTGCTACTGCTTTCTGTATGATCCTACTCTGATGCATAGCCTGTTGTTGTTACCTGCTTTCATACCTTACCTGCTTATCCTAAACTGCTTAGTATAGGATGGTTAGTGATCCATGAGTGACCCCCACCTTGTCCCAGTTGCCCCGCTTTATGTTTGATGACTCGATCAACGTGATCAACATCCAGGCCCCGACACCGCACATCACCCCCCGTAGTTGTACGACTCTGCAGAGTTACCATCGAGTGCCGAGGGTGGAACCTCTTACATCACTCCTGATGAGATCTTCGTAGTGTAGCTTTACGGTCGAGGTCATCGAGGGTGATTTCCTCCTTAACCACTTCTGTTACGGCTCTGTCGTGCAACCCATCAAACGTGAACCTCGAGGGTGGATCCTCTTACGTTCACCTTGATGACAACATTGAGTGGAATTCACCGGGGGTGATTCCTCGGGTTTTCCCCTTGGTGTTAGACACACAGTTACTATGGTTACTATGACTTTGCACTAAACCATGTCACTGAAGACAGGTCGACCCTGAGTGGTACCCGCGCGAGCTTAATTGCGAGTGATGTGGAGTCGGGTTGACCTGGAAGGTGCCCGCGAGATACTTACGAGGCGTGGCCGGGCATTCTTAGCCCTTGCTGCAAGTACTCAAGACGGGGCGACGGGGTCACATTGATCATGAGTCTCTGCTCGTTACCGCGCATTCCTAATCCACTACGATTTGGATATTTGATCCGAGGGGCCTCTGGCCTGATAGCACTAACCATCACGTGGGCATAGTATGGGCGTTCTGCGTCGTATACATCAGCCGAAGCTTAATAGACGTCAGCGACTGAGCGGCGCGCGCCGGGTTGGACTGCGTAAGCACCTGCCTTGTTGAAGGAGGTAGCTAGGTCTGCTCACCGGCCGCCCACGCAACATGCAGGAGTTCCCGGGGAGATGGCCCATGACCCCTGGGGGCATAGGTTTAGTCCGGCGTGCTGGCCTCTCTATTAAGCCTAGGTCGGGTTGCGGCGTATTGTTTGGCCGAGGCCGGGCATGACCCAGGAAAGTGTGTCCGGCCGGAGTTAATCGAGTGTGGTGGGTAAGTTGGTGCACCCCTGCAGGGAAGAAAGCATCTATCGATAGCCTTTCCTACGGTAACGGACACTTGGAGTTGTATCCCGATCAATACAACTAGAACTGAATACTTGTGATGAGAACTGGATGATGATGAGACTTGGATATGAGATGATAACTGGATAGTATGGCTCTGGGATTGCTTTCTCGCAGGGAGTCGAGAAAGGATCTCTGGCCGAGGTTGATAACTCTACTGCTACTTTACTTTATGTTACTCTACTCCCTCCTGTTGGTGCAAGATGGTGGTTTCCAGAAGATGCTAGTCTTCGATAGGCTAGGCTTTCCCCTTCCCTTCTGGCATTCTGCAGTTTAGTCCACAGATACAACCCATTCCTTTGATACAGATGCATACTTAGTTTAGATCTGATGTAAGTCTTGCGAGTACTTTGGATGAGTACTCACGGTTGCTTTGCTACTTCTTTTCCCCCATACCCGATTGTTGCGACCAGATGACGGAGCCCAGGAGCCAGACGACGCCACCGATGACTACTACTACCCGGAGGATGCCTACTACTACGTGAAGACCCCCGACGACTAGGAGTAGTTAGGAGGCTCCCAGGCAGGAGGCCTTGCCTTTTCGATCATTGTTGCTTTTGTGCTAGCCTTCTTAAGGCAATCTTGTCTAACCTATGTCTGTACTCAGATATTGTTGCTTCCACTGACTCTTGTGTATTCGAGCCCTCGAGGCCCCTGGCTTGTAATATAAAGCTTGTATTATTTTAATTTGTGTCTAGAGTTGTGTTGTGATATCTTTCCGTGAGTCCTTGATCTTGATCGTACGCATTTGCGTGTATGATTAGTGTACGATTGAATCGAGGGCGTCACACACTTAACCCAAATCACATGGCCATGCTTTCTGAATCTGATAACTCGAGAGAGCCTAGAGGATATCTCTCCTTACCGAAAGGGCAAATCCCATCTTGGTGAACCATGTCTCGCAGCATGTGTCATGACTCAGCTGAAAGTTATCTTTATAACTACTCAGTTGCGCAGTAGCGTTTGATAGACCCTAAGTGAGTCGATCCTCATCCTGAGATCATATGAGGACCTCAGGTCTAGGACATGGCATATACATCATAATTGAGACTAATGATGCCAATATCTCGTTGTGTCTCAAAGTGGGTTTGTCCGACTCGATGATCTCCATCACTGAGTCTATACTATCGGTTTAGCATCTTTATGCCCATGACTTGTGAGACATAGTCATCAACCAAATCATATACTAGCCAAAGACTATGTGTCCGCATAACCTTATCAACCAAGGACAATTAGAAAAATCGTCATTCAACATAAAGTTTCACAAACAAGTCAAATAATCATTGATATATATATATATATATATATATATATATATATATATATATATATATATATATATATATATATATATATATA
>NC_041390.1:438219894-438220516 GCF_002162155.2 Triticum dicoccoides | reverse complement strand
ACAGATGATGTTCAAGGACAATACACTAGACTCATGAATACATAGGGAAATATCATCATCACATGATTGCCTCTAGGGCATATCTCCAACACCGACTCGTTACTGTGTCACAGCTACGGATGACACATAGGTGTCCCGAAGGCATAGGGCATCCTACCCTGAAACAAGCCCTAGATTGGGCCGGCCCAGCACGCGGGATGCCACAAGCCTAAAAAACACTGACCTTTTCACTATTTTTCTTTCACATTTTTTGTTTTCGATTTTTTGCTTTCTTTTTTTACTTTCTTTATATTTCAATATCTCACAAAAAGATTTAAATAAAATTTTAAATTTTTTAATCATGCATTTCCAAAATGTTAAATGTGTATAAAAAATGTTTCTGAGCTATGCTAAAAATGTATATAAATAATGTATATGAGAAATATACTCTGTGTATTGGAAAAAGTATAGAAATAAAAAACTGTAAGTTTTCAAAAATGTTAATCATGTATTTGGAAAATGTTAAACATGTATAGAAAAAATATACAACATCTATAGAAAAAGAATACATTAAAATATATGTTTAAAAAATGTAATCATGTATTTCCAAAATGTTAAACGGGTATATAAAAGACGTTCCTAT
>NC_041390.1:438210135-438219546 GCF_002162155.2 Triticum dicoccoides | reverse complement strand
TGATGTATATAAAAATATACAACATGTATGAAAGAAGTAGACATCTAAACAACACAAGCTTTAAAAAAATGTTAATGGTGTATTTGAATTTTTTTTAACGTGTATATAAAAAATGTCTTAATGCATTCGAAAAAAGAAAACCGAGAATGAAACAATGAGAAACAAAAGAAGAAAAAATAAAATAAAAACCCAGTAAGAACCATGAAAGAAACAAAAAAACAGGTGAAAAAACTAAGAAAATAAAAAAACGACGAAAACCACGAATAAATAAAGTAAACTGAAAGGGAAAACATCCAATAAGAACCGACAAACAAAATGAAAAGGAAAGTGAAGTGAAGAAAAACAAGAAAGAAACAAAAAAACTAACATATAACAAAGAAAAGAAAGAAAACCATCAAAAAACAAAGGAAACAGAAGTATAGGAAATAAAAGGAAAAACAGAATAAAACTGATGAAGAAATAAAAAACCAAAGAAAAAAAAGGTAAAAAAGGATTAAGCCATGAAAGGTGCCCTAAAAAGTAGAAACCGGACAAAAGATAAATCACACAGAAAAAGCGCCCCAAACAGTGGAAACCGGACAAAAAGAAAAAGAATACACAGAGAAGGAAAACACAAGATGCTGCGGTGTTGGGCCGACGCGCTTGCGCTGTGCTTCAGGTGTGGGGAGACATAGCCGCCCAAAATAGGGTAGCTGCTCGCGACGCACTCATGAAGCCGTTGGATGGGCCGGCCCAATGGTTTCTGCTGTAGCGCAGTGATGCGATTTACCAAAAAAAGGGGGTGCGCCCTAGACAGTAATTAAACTCTGGACATCTAGTTAGTGAGGAAGCGTACCTAACCAGTGTATCTCACAAAAGTTCCACACAAATCAGGAGCGTGCAAGGTTAAGAACTATATACAACATAATCCTGTCAAGTTTTAAATTTTTTCTAACATTCCTTGAAATTTGTAAATAAATTTTGAAAACGCTAATAATGTTTGAACATCAAACACTATTTCGAACAATTCAATTTTTTTTTGAAATTTCAACTTTTTTGAAACCATGAATATTGTTTATCTTTTTTTGAGAATCCCAATCATTTTTTTGAAAAACCCGAACATTTATGGAATTTTGAGGAAAAAATGATAATAGGATTCTTTTTTTAATTCTGAACAACTTTACAAAAGCATAAACATTGTTTAGAATTCTTGATCATTTTTCGAAAATGTGAATATTTTTTGAGTTTCCGAGAAATGTTAAAATAGGAACTTTTCTTTAATATTCTGAACAGTTTTGCAAAAACAGGAACCTTTTTAAATTTCCAACCATTTATTAAATTTATTAACAAAAACTGTAAACAGGATGATTTTTTGAATATGTGAGAAAGAAAATTAAAAAAACGAAGATTTTTTAAAATAGTAAACAACGTAAAAAACAAGATTTTTTCTGAAATCCTGAACATTTTCTGAATGTTTGAGAGGTCCCATTTTTTAAACAAGAAAACATTCGTGGAAAAATGAAAATGAACTTGAAAGAAAAGAAATAGAAAATGAAAATGAAATCAAACAGAAAAGGAATTTTTTTAAAACCAAAAAAAGAAAAGGAAATAACAAAAAGAAAGAGAAAATCAGAAATGAAACCGGTAAAAGGAAAGAAAAAAGGAGGGTAGTTGCTGCACCACCTATAGAAATGGGCCGACCCAAATGCGTCACTCGGCCCCTCGCCCTTTGCAAAAGCGGCGGTAGATTGCTGCGGTAAGCGGCAAATAGGGAATCAAGGGGTACATTTTGCGGGAGCTTCACAGGGGTCACTTTAGTGGTGTGCCACCTGGCGCGGTCTCAACCGCCACCGGGTGTCACATGCTGGGTACTCCCTCAGATTTTTTTTCTTATACGCGTTTCCAGGTTTCATTTGGTTTTTCCCGGGTTTTTTTCTTCAGCTTTTTGGTTTTTGCCCGGGTTTCCCTACGTTTTGGAGGGAGAATTTGTGGTTTTTTTGTGTGAAAAACATGGCTTTTTTTCCCTTTTCTCCCATGGAGGCACAAATTTGCTTCTACAAGGGGCATAGTTGTGTCACTCAGAAATAAAAAAAAGTAAAAAGTAAAAGAAAAACGTGCTTCCAGCTCAATTTTTTTCTTTCTTTTTTCGTGAAAAAATTTCATCAAAACCTATTAACACGAGATCTAATTTTGAAAAGAAATCCAACAATGAAAATGGTTCGGGATTCGAACACACCGTTTGAAAGATAAAGTATTTTGAATGTACGAATCTACGAAAAAAACTCTAAGATTGCGACAAGTGATCCATATATAGTACGTCACTTGTCAAACCATAAGAAGATGCGAGTGATGTTGGCAGAGGGTACCCTTTAATTAGTGATATCGGCAAATAGCTATCTCATTACACGTTCGCTGTGCTCTACGCATTAGCCGGGCCTGGGTCCCTTAAAAGAATGAGCTGGGCCTGTGCTACCGCTACTCACAGACGGAGATGCTACAAATTTTCTGAGCCGCCCACTCTCCCTGCAGCGACTATTTTTCGCTTTAAGCGATTCGACGGGCTGCTCTCGCTGAAGATTTTTCACCTCCCCCTTCGTATTGGGCCAACCAATTTGTGCGTGTAGAAAGTAAGAAAAAGAGGGAATTAAGGGGAGAACCAGGGTACGATCCCTAGTCTCCAACAACGACGACGAGGGGTGCTATTACCACTCCGACGACGTCATGTTACAGGTACACTCTCTAATTGAGCCGATTAAAGCCGGCTTTCTTTGAGTTTTTGTTTCTTTTTTTCGTTTTCGTTTTATTTTTATTCTTCTTCTCCATTTTATCATTTTTTGCACTTTATTTCTTCTTTTTTTCCTTTATGTTTTCTTTTGTTTATATTATTTTTTGGTTTTCTTTGTTCTTTTGGTTATTATTCTACATTTTTTGTATACGTCAACAACATTTTTCTAATACACATCTAACATTTTTTCAATACTTGTTCAACATTTTTTCAATACTTGTTCAACATTTTTTAAATACATGTTCAATATTTTTATATACAAGATTAACATGTTTTCCAATACTTGTTCAACATTTTTCAAATGTTGTTCAACATGTTTCAAACACTTACTAAACATTTTTATATAAATGATCACCCTTTTTAAAATACTTTTTCAACATTATATTCAAATACTTGTTCAACATTTTAATATACCTATTCAACATTTTTATGTACATGATCAACATTTTCTTAAATACTTGTTCAACATTTTTTTTAAAATTCTTATTCTACATTATTTTTAAATACCTGTTCAACATTTTTCGTATACTCGCTAACATTTTTTAATGCTTATTCAATACTTTTCAAATAGTTGTTCAACATTTTTAATATACCTATTCAACATTTTTATGTACATGATTAACATTTTCTTAAATACTTGTTCAACTTTTCTTAAATTCTTATTCAACATTTTCAAAATACTTATTCAACATGTTTATATACATGATCAACATTTTCTTAAATTCTTGTTCAACATTTTTTTAAATTCTTATTCTACATTATTTTTAAGCACTTGTTCAACATTTTTTGTATACTCGTTAACATTTTGTAATGCTTATTCAATATTTTTCAAATAGTTTTTCAACATTTTTAATACTTATTCAATATTTTCAAATGCTTGTTCAACATTTTTCGAATTCTTTTTTAATATTGTATGATACTTATTCAACAATTTTCAAATACTTGTTCAAGTGTTTGTAATATATATATTTAAAATATTTTAAAGTATAATAAAAGTAAAAAAGGAAAGCAAAAAACGAAAAGAAAATGTGAAAACAAAACGAAACGGAAAACAGGCAGGTGCTTCCTGCGCGCGTGGGCTGGCCCATATGCTCGCTCGCTTCAGCGAGTTGGAAGGCGAGACATAGCGATGCCCCACTCTCCCTCCAGTTTGTACCGGCTACATGGACACGGGCGTCCCCCGGCAGGCAGGATCAATGGAGTTTCTAATAAAAATACAAAAAGGAGGACAGGATCAATGGAGCGAGGCATCGACTACGCGCGATACCGAGATGGTCTTTAACTTGTCCCCAACACGTGCCGGTGCCGGTTGGCGGCCCCTCGCCGTGGGGGGCAGCCAGAGGCAGGCATGTCCGTACGAGGCGCCGGAGCCCACGCACCCCCACGTGGGGCCTCGGAAATAGCCCCGGGCATGCGCCGACAACAGAGAGGACCGCGTCCCCCACGCGTTTCTGTAGCCTCTCTGGTCGACTGGGTCAAACACGCAAGCAGTCAAACGCGGCAGTGAGAAATGAGGCGAGCTGGCGAGCCGAGTGGACAGCGTCCGTGCGCCGCGCAGAACCCCGGGCCGGGCCGCGCCGCGCAGCGAGCCTCGCGCGGACATGTGGATGTGGGCGTGCATGCACATACCCTCTCGGGGAAGTAAAATGCTGGTCTTATTTTCGGGAGGTGGTACGTATCATACTCCGTGGTAGCTGAAGTTTAAACATAAGAGCAACTTTAATGAGGCGACCTATTTCGTACGCCTGCATCTGTTTGGATCGGAGCGGACAAAAATAACGGCCCAACGCGTCGATCCAAACTCAAATCGTGTCCGTCCGGCGTCCGCGCCGACCCATTTTCGGCCCAAAATTGCGTCTGGAATGCGTCGGCGCGGACGCGAAGCGGACGCGCCGCGCGTCTCCTCGCTCTCCGTCGCGTCCCCACCTGGTAGCCATCCAACCGCCACCGATCGTTTTATTTATGACGACCACCGACAGCGGGCCCATGCGTCAGCCAATGCGCGCGTCCTTTTTAACCACGCGTGCGGCGGGGTCGGCCTCATCCACTTCTCCCGTCCACATCTGGCCTCCCACCACTTCCTTTGCTTCCTCGCCGGTGACCGCAAACCCTAGCGCGCGCCATGGGCCTCTTCGGAAAAAGCAATGGCAAGGGGAAAGGCACCCCCGGCGCCTCGTCATCCCGTGCTCCCCTCCCCCTCCCCCTCCACCGCCGGCGCGTTTCCGCCCTGGACGCCGGCGCCTGCACATCCCGGTGCACCAAGCGCGGTGGCACTGGGAGTACAGGAAGCCCCTCCCCTACCCCGACGTGACGCTGCCGCACCATTGGCATTTGGATCCAAACCGGATCCCGGTGCCGGCGGTTCCGCGGACCCAACGGGCGCACGACGACGAGGTGCGCCGGCGCCGCGCGCTGCTCACACCGGAGCAGCGTCGACTGCTCGAGTACGCCGCCGACTCTCCTAACTGGGAGGCTTGGTTCGCCCTCGAACACGAGGAGCAACGGCGCTCGGGTGTCGACGCCGTCCCGCCGCCGTTCCCACCGCCGCCCCCGCAGGTAGAGCCAGAGGACATGGAGGCGGAGGCGGAGTACCAAGCCACAATCGAGGAGGCCCTGCAGCACGCGCTGGAGGCTAGCCGCATGAAGGAGGACGCACACTGGGATGGGCTGGAGCAAGCCCTTGCCCTGTCGGCGGCGGGGGACTCCATCCACACCCCGCTCTTCGTGCCGCCGCCTCCGTCGTCGCCGCCCATACAACCCAAGCCGGAGCCGAAGCCGGAGCCGTCACGTAAGCTCTCCCCACCTCCACCCACTTGGCCGGAGGAGGCCTACTCGTGGACGGGCCAGTACCGCGAGTAGGTGAGCGCGCCTCCCGTCTACTTCGCCGCGACGCCGGAGGAAGAGACGGCCCACCTCGAGCGATGGAAGGAGCACTGGCTCCGCCAGGAGCAGGGCGACGGCGAGGAGCAGATGCGCTACGAGGCCATGCTCCAACGCGACGCGGAGGCGCTCCTGCTCGAGGAGGAGGAGGAGAAGGAGCGCGCGCGGCTTGCCGCAATGCCGCCGCCCCAGTAGACGCCGAGGAGGCTGCCCTGGCAGCGTACCAGGCGGCGTTCGGGTGGGCTGGCCCTGCTCCGGTCTTCATCGACCTCACCGACGACGGCGACGTCGAGGGCAAGGACAAGGGCAAGGCCGACGATGTCTAGGGCAGCGTGCGGGGCGGCAGCAGGTGGGCGCAGACTTTTTTAATGTTTTTATTTAATCTTTATTAGATGTAGGTGGACTTTGGCCGGCGTTTGACCAGCCACTTTTATGTTTAATTATGTTTATTTCGTGCAATTTGTTTTTTTTTCACGCCGCCATATTTGGGTCGGCCTCCCCGTTGGGCGGTCAAGCCGATCCATTTAAAAATGCGGACGCCGGCGTCCGCCTGGCCGACCCAAACATACAAAAAGCGGATAAAACGCGCGTCCGTTTGGGTCGCCCCGTTGGAGTTGCTCTAAGTTGACCGAAAATGCTGGTGCCAAACTGTCAATAAATAAAACAACTCTAACGCGCAGAATGCATTTCGCCCACGGGTCTTAGTTTGGATAGAAACAAACGAAAACATGGCCCAACGCACGGACGCAAACTCTTATTTGGTCTGTTTGTTGTACGTCGGGATGGATGGTTCAAATTTTATGCTCAATTTACGTTCATACAAACACAAGACGGATGCACTGCACGTCCGCTTGGTGTCCACCTCGGGCAAGTGTGTCGGCCGTCCAACTACCCCATACGAACGTAGTCAATGTGTTTACCTAACTTGAGCCCGCATGGCAGCGGCTCAAAGCCCCCGAAGTCCCCTTCTTTTTAATGCAAGCATGCGGGGGTCCGTCGACGTCCTCATCCACTTCTCTACTCTTGTTCACATCTAGCCACCCTTGTTGCCTCGCCGGCAACTGAAAACCCTAGCTTGTGCGTCTGTCATGGGGTTCTTCAACAGGAGGAAGGGAGGTGCAAATTCGATGCCGGCGTGCGTTCATCCCGAGCGCCGGATGCACCAGATGCGGTCGCTTTGGTGCCGCGGGCGAGGAGGGCTCGCCGGCCACTGGACCAGCTCTACATCCCGATGTACCACGTGCGGTATCACTGGGGTACCACGTACCACTGTCGTTGCCCGATGTCAACCTCTCCCACAGTTGGCACCTCGACCCCTAACGCATCCGGGTGCTGGCGGCGCCGCGGTCACCATGCACGCATGCAGAGGAGGTACGCGAGCGCCATTCCTTCCTGACGTCAGACCAGCGTTGATACCCGGTGTACTGGCTAGAGTCCCCCAACTGGGAAGTCTGGTTCGCCATTGCTACGCACTGTTGGCCCCGGTGGTGGCCTAGGATGAAGAGGCGACGGAGGCGGCATACCAGGCCACGCTTGAGGAGGTGCTCCAGCGTGCCTTCGAGGATTCCTAGCATGAGGACGACGCGTGCTGCCCTGGCATGAAAGAGGCGCTCCAGCTATCCGTGACGAGAGACTATGTCTACCCTTTGTTGCAGCCCCCTCTCACAGAGCATCCCGATCCCGAGCCTACGCTGGCACCATGTGATGCCCCCCATCTGTACCAGTGGGAGGGCGTTGTGCGGGAGTGGGTGAGCGTGTCAGCCATGTGGCTAGGCGCGACATCGGAGCAGGAGGCAACCTGCCTCCAGAAGTGGAAGGCATGCGCGCTGGCGGAGGAGCAGGCCGATGGCGAGCGGTGCATGCAGATGGAGCGGGACGAGGAAGAGCGCCGACAATGCTGGGCACGGGAGGAGGAGGAACGACAGAGTGCGAAGAGGAGGAGCGCACACCGCATAGCAGACGCCGGAGGAGGCGGCGGTAGCGGCGTACCAGCAGGCCTTCCCATGGACTGCACCGCCGCTGCCCTTCTTTGACCTCACCGTCTCTAACGACGAGGGCGACGCCTAGGCTGGGGCGGCTGGGCTATTTTTTTGTTATTATTAGTGTTTAATTATGTTTAAGTAGACTTTGGCTAACGGTTGACAGGCTGGTTTTATGTATTTTTTGCTTATTTAGTCTTTTCATAAGAGTGCGCGGATTAATGCGTTGGTCATGTTGGATGCAACGATCAACCCAAACCTGAAAGCGACATTCGCTAGACCGATCCAAACTAGAAAGCGGACACGCGTGTCCGCTAAGTCAATCTAAACGGACCAAAAATAAACAAAAACCTCGTCTGTTATCGTTGACCGGTTGAAGTTGCTCTAAGCATAAGTATATGGACAAAACATTTGTAGTAGATCTCCAACGGCAAGATCAATCGGTTTCGGCGCATGCTCTCGCATTGCATCAGAGACGACACTCACTTCAACGGCACACATAACGTAAGCCATCAGCTGATGCATGCATCTACGGATCTACCCGCACAAAAGATGCTAGATGCATCGATCGTTACCTGCTACTAGTTGCACCATCCATGGTTGATAATAGAGGGGCCGGGCAAATTAATAACACTAGCTCAAGTGATGAACGATGAGTTCTCTTCTGCACCGTTAGAGACCTCCCCGTAGGCCGTAGTGGGGTATTATTCCTAGTGTCCTTCACATCGTTATCTTGTTTTTGCGGGTGACATCGTTATCTTTCATTGATGTTCATTGCTTTAGAAATAGCTCACCACTCATGCTAATGATTCTTTTATTGATGTTCAAACCAATAACATTTGGCTAGTGTATGTTATTTTAAAATAGCCTAGCTAGATTCTTACTTAGAAGCAAGTAATAACTAACAACATATATGTTTTTTTTGGGAGAACAACATGAATCCTATATACCTAAATAGTTGATCATATCTAACTTTAATTATCTCAGCATGCAACTATGCTATGTCATCATGCATGGAAAAAGGCCTTAATATGCATTATGTATTCTACTCATATCTAATAAATATTGTACAACTATATTATAATTAAATACAGTAAATTGCATGTATTTTAGTTTTAAATTCTCATATTGTTAATCCAAATACTTCATTAGCAAAAACAAATCCAAATACTAATGTTTCATCCAACCAAATCTCATTTAAATAATGGCAAGAATTTCCCAGAACAACAGCGGGCTATCATCTCTAGTATGTATTCAGTGACCACTATTGTAGTTAACCTACTAATTTGTACTAGTAAACATGTGTCGACATATCTGGTCTTATTGTCATTTTTGTTACACCTTCAGATATCGAATGCGGGAGGAAATTTCATTGGTACTGCCATACTATCCTTTTCTCCTTCGATTTCATGGTTGCTTTGTTGGTTTCCGATTTGATGCATCGAAAAACTATATGCATGGCCGGGCAGCTGCTCTTGCACTGCAAAAGCACATACCTAACATGGATTTATAAAACTAGAAAATTGGTTCATGCGTTTAATATTAGGTTATGATCAGCGTAAGTGCGTTTACTATTAGTGTATCTAACCCCTTATTTTTTGAAAGAGAATAAGGTGTATCGATCATTGGTTATCAATTAAGTTTTCAATACTTGACATATTCTTTGATCGATACATGTTCTTTTAAAATTCATTAAAACATACAATAATGAGATAAAATATTTGCAATGAAAAATATTGTGATAAAATGTGTGTTTAGAAATCTGCATATTTTTATGTTGCAATCAAC
>NC_041390.1:438209677-438210077 GCF_002162155.2 Triticum dicoccoides | reverse complement strand
TTATTCAGCATTTTTAAAAATTTTGTTCAACATTTTCTAATACTTATTCAACATTTATCAAATACTCGTGTACATTTTTCAAATGTTTTCTTGAAGATTATTTGTGTGTGTGTGTGTGTGTCTATCTATCTATATATATATATATATATATATATATATATATATATATATATATATATATATAGAGAGAGAGAGAGAGAGAGAGAGAGAGAGAGAGAGAGAGAGAGAGAGAGAGAGAGAACATTTAAAGTATAAAGAAAAGTACAAAAATAAAGCAAAAAACAAGAATAGGAAACAGAAAAAAAAACAGGCCATAGGCTCCTGCGCTGCTGGGCTTGCCCATCTGGGTCCTCCCGATGGACGGCAATTCGCAAACGGACGCATACCCTCTACACTGGGG
>NC_041390.1:438208519-438209651 GCF_002162155.2 Triticum dicoccoides | reverse complement strand
AGAGAGAGAGAGAGAGAGAGAGTTGGATTCTATAGCCAAAAATCTATTATGGATTACATTCTTAGACATCATATCTTGTATGCATGGGCATAATATGAATTTAAGATGGCTGTTTATTTGGTAGGATGAGCTGGCAAGATTACTCTCTGGAATATGTTTCTCCCCGGAAACTCCTAAACTCGAAGTCCCAAATCTCTTATGCATGGGCATAATATGAATTAACTATTGTCTCTACCTATTTATTTAGCCCTAATAACTCAAATATGGTTTAGTTTCTCATAAGGGCAGGGTGTGTGCGTGCATGTGTTCATAGGGGTGAGTACATGTATGGGTTTGTGAGCGTTTGCATCAGCACTATGTTTCTAAAAAAGAGTTATTCATTACTTGTTTAGATATTGTTCATCAATGTGTGCCTTATAGTCTTCATTTTATGCACTCAGGAATTATTTATGAAGTATAATACTTTTATTATGTTTTATGCAAGTCAGATTTTAGTCAGCACACACGGCTCCAATGCTACTTGATAGTATACCCTTGTACTCGTTATGTGAGCTCCCCGTGCCCCTCCTAATATGGTATTATATATATTATGGATTATGCTTAGTCTGCACCGCTGCTCCCCTCTAATCTAATGTCATTAGACTACCCACAATGAGAGTATTAACATAGATGGTAACATCACACATATCTACTTAGACAAAAATAGATAATGTGGCAAGCAATCAATGAAGAAAGAGAGACATGTACTAACATAGCTAGTTACTCATAGTATAAGTAACACCACACATATCAAGACAAGATGAGTTTATAACATAATAAATGAAGTGTTGCATGACACCATACATATGCATGTTACTAGTCTAAATTACTACCCATGCACTGTGGCTAGTCTTATTATGGTATATGTCGAGGAAGTAGACGTCACTGGAATATTAGTCAAAGCCGCCATCAGTTTTGTACGGATGGTCTTGTAGCCTCAGATTAATTATTTTCACACAAAAAGGAAATTAAATACTAAAGGTTAGACATACTAGCCTTTTATCATCTATATATGATCTACCAATTTGTTGGGGGTTGTTCTACGTATCCTACCTCCCATGTCTCTATACCCCCCCCCCCACCCCCACCCCCC
>NC_041390.1:438205975-438208178 GCF_002162155.2 Triticum dicoccoides | reverse complement strand
GAAAATCATATATATACTCTTGAAGTAACTACAATTCTGTACTATAGTAGGATTCTGACCAATTAGGATTAGAGCGACATACTCAGCATATTGTTTACGTATGTACCATAGCGATACCAAACTAATGAATTTTGCAAAGAAGAAAATCAAGTGCACGTTTACTGTACTATATCTTATTTAAGCTACATATATGTACATGGGGCTGTGGCGCTTCCTAGTATTCCTAAATAAGTTATAATTCAAATAAAATTTGAATTATGGTCAATTATACCTTTTGTATTTGAATGTACTTTATACATACACGTATTGTACTTTAGTGTGTTATATAATTCATTATCCTTGTATGTTTGTTATTGGAAGTATGACCACATTTCCATATTACTTTATGATAATTAGTTTGTGGGTGAAATCGTTTATGCTCAGCAGAATTACACACCTCTAACAATTCTATAGTACATAATATTATTACAACATATGATACACACACACACACACACACACACACACACACACACACACACACACACACACACTTGTGAACAATATCCAAAGTAACAGGTGTTTATGCTATCACACTCTACAGTTTTAGGAAGCTATATATATGAACTCGTTGGAATTTTAAAACTTGATATTGCAAATTTAGCTTTGTATAGGTTAACAATTTCGGAGTTTTAAGGTAAAGGCAACACTTTAGAATTGTTATGGTCGAGTAAGATCCTATTATATAATTAGCATTGTAAAAACTAGCTTGTCCAGCCAAAAAAAAAGTATGTTCAATTTATAAATATCACGCAGATCCGGGAATAGAAAAGAAACCTGTGCAACAGTTAACATCATATAACATGCATTCTAGGAATACTGAAAGAGTAATGGATTTTGACGAGAAGTCAAATACACTACCAGTTCGGTAGTGATGTAGGTATCCATAATATAACAAATAGAAGAGGATATCAGTAGTAAGGGAACATCAAACATGCCAGTAGGTAACAGCTCAGTAGTGATGCATGTAAATTAACATGCAGATCTGTGAAGGCTTCAAACATATAGTACTAACTACATGTATATGCTTATAATCGGTCATAGGCTGATTATATAAGGGAGAATGTATAACAGTAAGCTGAGTACTTTGTGAAGTGCAAACAGTATATACCTCACTGCTAATATGTAGCACATGTTTGATGTATTTAAGAAAAATACATGTTGATCACGGAATATATGTTCATTTGTTGAGTACTTAATTTCTTTAGGGACAAAGAAAGGAGGAATAAACCACATACTCAACAAAGTACTAGTTGCTCGTCAAAGCCTCGTCTTAACGAAACGAAACTATGCCTTATATATTTTCAAATGGAGCTAGGGAGTATAAGTAGTTTCTAAAATTTCATCAATTTGATCGCTAATCAGGCTTCGTATCCCAGGCAGGCACACAGCTAGCTGGTGCATACACTGCATATCATTTTTGTAAGCTAGCTTCATGCATAAAATGAGGAGCTAGCAGGCCAAGCAAGAAGCAGTGAAATCTGGCGGAGGAAACAGTAGGAAATCTATGGAATCAATGCAATTTGGCAAGACACAGTCGACGTCGACAAATGTACCATCTCCTTATTTGGAATCAAATACGGGTAAGCGCAAGTACTAACTGCACCGAGAAGGATGGGACGACGCAGGCAGCAGGCAAACTATTGGGCTGTTTGACCCGATCTGGAGCGCCATGTAGCTTAGCTAGACAGCGAGCCGACCGGCAGCTAGCACGCACGCGCAGGCAGGAGGGACAACAGTAGCGCGCTCGTAGTACTCCTCCTATAGCTATTCACCACTGTCACGCACACAAGCTAGCTAGAGAACGAGACGCGGGGGTGGCCGAGGAAGAACAACAGTAGCCCGGCCACCGTCGCGCGCTGTGCACACGTACGCGGGGAACAGTACGTCGTCCTCTTCATACGTACAGTACAGCGCCGCCGGGATCCGGCCGGACACTCATTCTCATTGGTGGTGGCTGGTGCAGCTTGGGATGGGAATACAAGAAAATAAGGCGGAAAGGATCACAACACAAGGAACCAACGCAAAGCTAGCGATATTTATGTGTACTCCTATGTGGCGGATTGAATTCTTGCTTCCAAGTACCAAGACCAAGGTGAAGATGATGCTCGCGAGTGCGCCACAAGACTACACACACACACACACACACACACACACACAGAGA
>NC_041390.1:438203797-438205563 GCF_002162155.2 Triticum dicoccoides | reverse complement strand
CAGATGCAATGCACCTCATCTATCGATTGATCTCTTGCGTGCGCAGCGTACGGTCACCATACGCACACGCAAGCTATCTCTATAAACTTAATTCAGGACATAGTACGTACTATATGTACGTGTTTTAATGAGCAGTGAGACGTTTAACGCAGGCATGTGGGCAATCCATGATCAGTCAATGGCATTCACTTACTTGCAAGAACAAAGTTCAACACAAAAATTAAGATAGAGGAAGCTTGGCAGTAGAAATTAAGCAGAAGCAAATAATAACTAGCAAATGGACGTAGCACGATCAATAAAAGTCTGAATCATCTAGTCTAGATCTTAAGCCCGGCAGAATGGTAGTAAAACAATGCATGCATGCACAAGCAGTTAATCGATCGAGACCTACATAAAATATGCTCATCATCGGTCCGGCATACCAAATGGGCACGTGCGCAGTACAGGTCCTCTCTCCTCCTCAGCAGGCCGCACCGGCGGGGGGCGGTGGCGGTGGGGGTGGAGCCTGGTGGCTGCTGCTGCTGCTGGCGTCACCAGGCGTCGGCTTCTTGCGCTTCTTCTTCTCGTAGCTGACGCCGCGCGCGCGAGCCTGGTGCTCGCGGACCTCGCGGAGGAACAGGCGGACCGCGCGGGCGGCGAAGGGGTTGGACTCGGGGCGGCCGCCGTGCTCCTCGAACGCGGCGCGAAGGCGTCCCACGAGCGCGTCGAGGCTCCCCCACGCCTGACGCAGCGGGCAGGGGCAGGGCGCCGGCGGGTTTGGGTGGCCGAAGAAGGGGCACGACGCCGTGTGCACCTTGGTCTTGCCGAACTGGTCCAGGTACCGCAGAAACTCCAGCACGTGCGCGCCGCTGCACTGCGCGAGGCTCAGCGGCGGCCGGTGGTTCCGCAGGTACTGCCCGAACGTGTTCCAGTCCCGCCGCTTCTGCGCCTCGTACCGGCTGGGCGTCTGCGGTGTGCCTCCACCCCCAGCAGACGAGGACGCCCCTCCACCGCCGCTAGATCCACCGGCGCCGCTGCCGCCACCGCCGCCCGGGGCATTCGGGCTCTCGGGGTTTGGCGACAGGTCCATGGATCAACCTGACGCCCAAAAGACACAAGCTCCGCCATTATAGTACACGAATGATGAAGCTAGCTGATGAATGCGTGCGTATTTGGGGTCCGCCCTTAAATTTGGAGTTGGTGCACACTCCGCTCCCTTCCCTTTGGCTCTGAGTGCGTGTGTGAAAGGGATGCATCTATACTACCAACCAATATACTCTAAGATATGTACATACACATGTGCGAAACGGCCGGATTCTTTTACCGGAAGGGGCATCGGTGGTTACATGCTTAACATACCTTTAATCACGGCGGCGCGCGGCCGATCCCTTTTTCGCCGGTGGCGGACTCAGAGCCGCGAAGAAGATAGGTCGACCAGCAGCAGCAGTGGCGTCGGCGGGAGGTGAAGAAGCTGGCTCGAGAATTTGATCTGCAGGGGGGGTGGAAGAGGTGGATATATAGGGATAAGTAAGTCTGAGAAAAAGTTAACGCGGACATTAGCTTCTTTTGCCACTTACCGCTCCTCAGTAGCAGCAGTAGTGGTGGTTGCTGTGCTCATAGGTCCATTAATCTGACCTGAGTTGCTCTTGCTGCAGCTGGCCAGAGCTTGTTGCTCGAAGACGAAACCTTCTTCATGTGCTGGAATAGCCTTGAAGGGATTTCATTGGCATGCTGCTGCTGCTATTTTTAGGTGGGTTTCAGGGGGCGGTGGATGGATTGTTTGGCCT
>NC_041390.1:438200573-438203474 GCF_002162155.2 Triticum dicoccoides | reverse complement strand
TTAGGGCTTTTAGGTGAAAGAGGGGGGAAGACGGGAGACACTGTTGAGTGAGAGGTGAGAGGTGACATGACTAAAGCTGAAATCCTTTTATTTTCCATCCATGGTGGGGGAGGAGGAGAAAGCGAGCGAGCGAGGGGCACCTCACCTCCCACCCCCAGTCCCAGTCTCTCGCCACCACCTCCATTTGTATAGCTCCCCAGCAGTGGTGGGGTCTGGGATGTCCTTTGCGCCGTTTACACCCGTCGACGGGGACACGGACGGTGGAGATCGGCCCTCGAAAGAGTCCAAGCTGCTAGGCGCAGCTCCATCACGCACGCACAGGAACATATCTGAGGGCGTCCAGCATCCAATGGACGGCCTGTAAAGTGGTAGGGCCCGCTCATGTCCGTACGATTGGAGACGGCCCGGGGCCTACCGCGCAGAACACCATGAATGGCCGCGCGCGCGGCTGCTTGTCCATGTGAGGAGACGACAAATATGAAACTCCGTCCCAGCCTAGCCTAACGCCGGTATGAAATGCTTCCGCATAAAACCGCGGTGCATGATTAACCAAAGGAATTCTCTCTCTTTCAGAACTCGTGTCCGCATCCATATTCATCGACATTTAGAAAGATGATTCATGTCGTACCGCCGCATGTGGCAGGTACTGACCAACTTGGATGATACAAAATCTACCAACTTGCAAAAAAACATGCTTCTGTGGAGGGAAAGAAAGTCGAAGATACATGTGTTGATTTTTTGTTGTCTTTTTTATTTTGCTGTTGCTGTTAAAGAATATATCGACTTTGTTATCACACCAGCCTCTCCTTGTCTCACATGGATTGTTTGCCGATTTTTATTACATATTTGTCTGTGCGTTATCCTACAACTACCTCATTTTCTTGGTACAACGACTTTAAAATATCTTGTACTGGAGCAAGCGCGTAAATATAATAGTAACTCAGTAGCATCACGGTTCACAAAATATATAAAACCGGAAAATTAAACGGTCTATCTTAAACACTGGATTGTTGTGTTCGATCTAACTTGAATCTTGAACTACAGGAAATTTAATTCTGAAACCTAAATTTCTAAACCTATTTAATATGAACTATAGCTCTGATTTTATATTTCATGCCTCTTACAAATATGAACATGATGGGTGATCATATCTCGTACAAAATGAAACTATAATCCATGTCTTTCTTTTGATATTTGTATACAGATCTCAAATGTCTAGGGTATAAGCAAACAAGATAATGTGTGCGTGCAAGGTCTATGGGTTAACTCATGAACTAAAATTAATGCAAGGACTAGAAAAAATACAAAAGAAAAACAATCACTAGTAGAAAACAGGGCTTTGGTTCAGGCCGGGTCAGCCCATTAGTCCCGGTTCAGTCCAGAATCGGGATCAATGGGGGCATTGGTCCCGGTTCGTGAGCCCAGGAGGCCGGCCGGGCCACGTGGGCCATTGGTCCCGGTTGGTGGGATGAACCGGGACCAATGGGCCTCGCTCTTGGCCCACAACCATTGGTCCTGGTTCGTGCCTCAAACCGGAACTAAAGATTAGACCTTTAGTCCCGGTTTGAGGCACGAACCGGGACTAATGGGGTTGAGACCTTTAGTCCCGGTTCGTGCCACGAACCGGTACTAAAGGTCCCATTTTCAAACTCTACCCCCCGGATCGCCTTTTCAGTTTTAAAAAAATAAAATAAAATGATGGAAATGTCAAAAAAATAAAAGAAAATAAGTTTCCCATGTGATATGTGGTCTAGTTGTTGGGAAAATTTGCAAATGTGAATTTTGACTTTATTTGCAAAATCTATCTAAAATTTGTAAAAATGGGCATAACTTTTGCATACTAACTCGGATGAAAAAGTTTTTTATATGAAAAATCATCTACTCGAAAAGTTACATCCGAATTTAATAGTGGGAACCCCGTTAAACACTTTCAAAATCCTCAAAAACCTAATAGAAAAAAAGTTACGGGGCTTTTAAGATCTAGAGTGAAAAAATCGAAAAAAATTCAAACAGTGGGCAAACTGTGGTCAAACAATGGTCAAACTAATTATTCTAGAATATTAGTGTTACTAAATAATTATTTCAGTTATTTCAATTTTGGTCAAATCTGGTCAAACTGTGGTCAAACAATGGTCAAACTAATTATTCAAGAAATATTAGTGTTACTAAATAATTATTGTTTTTTTAAAACAATAGTTTCAAAATAAAACTATGAAATGTGTCACTTCACGCTCAAGCAAAATTCCTGAAGGTTAATAGGATTGACATCTTAGTATTATCAGGAAAACAACAAGTGCAGACTTGGAGCGAGGGAGAATAGAACCCGGAAGTTAAGCATGCTCAGGCTGGGGGAGTGGGAGGATGGGTGACCGTTCGGGAAGTTAGATGATTTGGAATGATGAGGGGTGATTAGAGGATAAATTGAGAAGTGATGAGGGATGGTGATTACAGACTAGAGGTTAAAATAATTCAGAAATTTGAAAATAAAAAAAAATTCAAAAATATTTAAAAAAATTTATAAAATTTCCTTTAGTCCCGGTTGGTGTTACCAACCGGGACTAAAGGTGGAGCTCCACGTGGCCGCGCCCTTTAGTCCCGGTTCTGGATTGAAACGGGACTAAAGGGAGAGGCATTAGTACCGACCCTTTAGTCCCGGTTCCAGAACCGGGACTAAAGGCCCTTATGAACCGGGACTGAAAGTCCTTTTTCTACTAGTGAATATGTAGCATCACCTTCATGCGGTTATATACGACACTTAATGAAATTTACACTTAATGGAAAATGTTTGCATTCATTTTAAAGTGACATTTACTAATGACAATATCACCTCCACGTCCGGTTATACACATAAACAACAATAATTTATATTTGGCAAAAAATAATAACAATAATATATGTATG
>NC_041390.1:438197406-438200311 GCF_002162155.2 Triticum dicoccoides | reverse complement strand
GCTTACTGTTAAGTGAATGAACATTACTTGAAAATAGATGAGTTTTTAAAGAACTTCTGCCCCCTAAACATGTTATACTTGAAAATAAGTATATTTATGTCAGCATTACTATTAATTGCGCATTTTTCTCTATCTATCATGTCCATTGACAGCTATCCCAGTGGTCCGTAGTCATGTCTAATCTAGCTATCTTGCCGATAAAAGGTTACCTTGAACTTTCCATTTGTGTAGGCTGATGTGTGGATGAAATTAAAACCCCACCACCTGCATGGTACATGCAAAACACTTGTAAGCGGTTAGGGTACAATGATTGGGTGGATCAGGAGAATTGGCTACCAATATTTCCTTTGAAAAGTCGTCCTTTTGTTTGAATATCTTCAACCCTTTTAGTTGCTTCCAAATGTGTGCATCTCTCTGTTATCAGATGGGACCAGTAATAGTATGGTACTATTGGTGGCTGTTGGGCAACATTGATCATGATGCTACACTCTTACTAGTGAAATAGTTGCACATGTACTATATATGACGCATTAATGTTTAATTTTGGAGTATGACCTGTCAACTGAAGAAGTGCTCCTATGCAAGATATGCATATGATCTTAGCCACAGTAGTGCAACAAAACTAAGAGAAGTTTACTACGAACACGGCTGCGTACGACGATGAGTGAAATAGTTAGCTACTACCTTTGTTGCGTAATTTAAGACGTTTTTGCAGTTTACTTTGAACTTCAAAAACGTTTTATATTATCGGACGGAGGGAGTAGTTCTTTTTACAGCAAGTAAATAGCTAGGTTTATACCTTTTTTTCACCCGCTGCTCTCAGAAGTTGCATGCAGGTGAAAGGTACGTATGTACCGGCAGTTGTGCTACAATGAATGTACAGCGCTGAGGCTGATGGGGGCCTGATGGGTGGTGGATGAGATCACTTAGGCCTTGTTTGGTTAAGCCACTCCCCAAGTGGATTGGAGTGAAATGGAGGGGATTTCGGAGGAATTTGAACTAGATGAGATTTAATCCCTGCCAATACCTGTCAATCCCTCTCATTTAACATGGAACGAACAAGGCCTTAGGTGATGCTGCCATACTGAGTCTAATCACAGTCATTGGACGAATTTTATCGTACGCATAGCACTATCGTCTATGATCAGTGCAACTTGTTCTACACTGTGATTAATCGGAAGACGAGCTACAGCCTCTCGGTGGACATTTTTTCTACGAAACTACTCCTTGTTTTTCTAAATTATTTTCTCTTTTCGTAACATATGTAGCTTCTTGCTACACTCCGTCCTCCACTTTTCGAAAAAACTCCGCAGTAAGCACTCCACTGAGATGTGTTAGAATCGTGTTTGCCCTTCTCTCTTGCTACTGTTTCTGGTATGTAATATCTATATTAGTGCTCGATCATTCCTTTTCTTTTTTCGAACATGCATTATTCATCCTTCTTTTTCGAAACAAAAAGCACGCATTAGTAAAAAATTGTAATGCACTATACATCAGCCATGCATGCGTTTGAGACAGATCCGTACGTACGCCACGATCGAAACTCCGTCCAAAACAAAGATGATGCAAGGCATGGACCACAAGCGAGACTGGTCAATCGATCAGCTGTGAGTCTGTGCTAGTTATTTCTCGAATATCCTATCATTATGAGCGCATAAAATAAGATGGATATGCAGTACAATCCGAGTGCGAATTTCGGAGAGAGATAGCCACTTGTTGGGCGTTGGTTTACTGACAGTTACATGATTCTTTTTTTGCTGAGAACCTGTCATGTTGTGGGTCCTTAATCACCCGACAATTGTTCATGTCCTGCTTTCCAAATTATTGCATGCATGAGAAATTGTCCGTGCGATTGTATCGCTTTTTAATCAGAATGATGCAGAGTAAATGCTTGTCGCATGCGCATATGTGCTTGACAGGAGGTTCAGCGGATCAGGAGACAGTGCCACATCTACTTGTTGGTTAGACTAGTCAAAGCCTTCTCTAATGACTCCATGCATATAGAAACTGATGAGATGATTCAAATAATGACGCGAATCACCCAATCGTCCTCTGGGGGACGGCTGCTACTCATAAACGACTGTCTTACGAACATTCCATTGTTCGTAATAGGCTTCTACCTTCTTCAAGATGGGATCCACCACAAAATTAAGAAGGTTCGGTCTAGCTTCTTCTGAGAGAAGGAGAACGGGAAGCAGCGATACGATATGGTAAGCTGGGAGAATATATGTCAACCCAAAGAGGTGGGTGGTTGGGGTGCTCAACACCAAAGTCATGAATTGGTGTCTCAAGACAAAGTGAGCGTGGAAGATATTAACTGGACAGGAAGGCCTTTGGTTAGATATATTTGTTAGAACATAGGGTTTAGGAAACTGGCTTGACACCCTAAAACGGGGTGTGGCTATCTCATTATATAGATGTACCAAGAGGTACAATACAAGGCCTATACAAGACTACGTATATACAGTCTAACACCGTCCCTCAATCTTAACTATAGCCTGAAGTACAAAGTAAGTTAAGATTGCGCCTACAGCCTACAAACTATGGTTGTGGAAGAGGCTTCATGAAGATGTCAGCAAGTTGATCTTTTGAGGAGATGAACTTGATACAAAGTAGTCTCTGTGCAACACGTTCCCGAACAAAATGATAGTCAACCTCAATGTGTTTCGTCCTAGCATGAAACACCGGATTAGATGAAAGATATGTAGCACCAATGTTATCACACCACATAACTGGAGGATGACCTGGAGAGATTCTCAACTCCCGCAATAAGGACTGTACCCATATGATCTCAGCGGTAGCATCAGCAACTGCTTTATACTCAGCTTCAGTACTGCTACGAGACACGGTGGCTTGCTTGCGAGCATTCCAGGCGATCAAGTTAGGACCAAAGAACACTGCATAC
>NC_041390.1:438179885-438197190 GCF_002162155.2 Triticum dicoccoides | reverse complement strand
GAAAGTTCACAAGACGGTGCAGAATGAAGAAGCAGACCGTACGAAGCAGTGGAAGAGACATATCACAAGATGCGCTTAACTGCCGAGAGATGAGTGGTACGAGGTGCATGAAGGTACTGGCACACACGGTTGACTGCATAAGAGACATCATGCCTGGTGATAGTGAGATATTGCAGACCACCAACAAGACTGCGATACTCAGTGGCGTCATCAGCAGAAAAAAGATCTCCATCAAGGGCAGACAACCGATCAGTCACATACACCAGAGTGATAGCATGTTTGCATTTGAGCATCGCAGCACGGCGCAACAAATCCATAGAATACTTTTTCTGAGTCAGAGTCAACCCAGTAGAGGACCGTGATACCTCCAAACCAAGGAAGTAATGAAGAGCACCCAAGTCCTTGACAGCAAACTCCTCACTCAATGCGGACACAAGGCGATCAGCGGCAGCATCAGAAGAACTGACAAGGATGATATCATCAACATAAACCAATAGATACATCGTCACCTCAGGACGCTGAAGGAGGAACAGTTATGTGTCAGCAGTGGAGGGAATAAACCCAAGAGCCCGGAGAACAGAACCAAGGCGTGCATGCCACACACGAGGCGCCTGTTTAAGTCCATACAACGCCTTGACCAGACGACAGAGATGATGCGGACGTGTAGGATCAACAAAGCCTGGTGGTTGACGCATATAAACCTCTTCCCCAAGAACTCCATGGAGGAAGGCATTTTGTACGTCAAGCTGACGAAGAGACCAACCACGAGTAACAGCAAGAGACAACAGTATACGAATAGTAGTAGGCTTGATAACTGGACTGAACGTGTCTTCATAATCAAGACCATACCTCTGCTTGAAACCCTTGGCAACCAGCTGTGCCTTATAGCGCTCAATCAAACCATCTGCATGTCGTTTTACTTTAAACACCCACATGGTCTCAATGATGTTGAGACCAGAAACCGGAGGAACAAGTTGCCAAGTGCCATTTTTCAGCAAAGCCTGAAATTCCTGCTCCATCGCAGCACGCCAGTGAGGGATACCCAATGCGGCCTGAAAATGACCCGGCTCAACCGTCGGATCGCAGCAGCATGAGCAACACATGCGGCAAGCCACGCCACAGTCCCGTCTGTGTGTTCCTTGGGGCAAAAAACACCAGACCGGCTGCGTGTGTGTGCTCGATGAGAGACCACAACAGGCGGCGCCGGCAACACCGGGCTTGCCACAGGAGACGAAGGTGAGACCGATCCGGGGCTGGAGGAGCCAGAGTCATCAGACTCAGCGCTGGATGACGTGGCCGAGACGGGGCTGCCGAGCCCAGCTGACGACAAGGCCGGCTCGCGAGGATCCGAGGTGGCCGAGGCGGGGCTGGCCGGTGTAGCTGCCGTGGCTGCTGGGCCAGGCAAGGGCGACGCCTACGGCGTGGTGGGCAAGCCAGGCGAGCCGGGCGACGGGGCGGGCGAGCCTGGCGGCGGCACGGGCGAGGCGGGCGCTGCCGACGCCCGCGGGTCGGCTGTGGATCCATCGGGCTGGCGGGCACGACCCGCCATGCATGGGCCATGCACCGGATCATCATGACCATCATGAGTGTTGTTCATAGCCTCATCATCCAGGAGTTCAAGACGGGCACCACGTCCAATACCTGCATCATGGTTAGGAAGCAACACAGGAGCATTTGCAACATCCACAAATTGATTAGGCGAAGGTGTAGCGGAGTGCACAGGTGGTAAACTAATGGTAGAGTGGTTCGGAAGAGCACGAAACGGGAACACATTCTCATTAAACACAACGTCACGAGAAATGTAGACACGATTGGTGGGAACATGAAGACACTTGTACCCTTTATGGAGAGAACTGTACCCAAGAAAGACACACTTCTTAGGCCGAAACTCTAACTTACGCTTGTTGTACGGCCGCAAGTGTGGCCAACACGCGCACCCAAACACTTTGAGAAACGTGTAGTCTGGGATATCATTGAGCAAGAGTTCAAGAGGGGTTTTCATTTTCAGTAGTCGTGAGGGAACCCTATTTATCAAGAAACAGGTGGTGGAAAAAGCATCACTCCAAAACCGAAACGGGACGGAGGCATGAGCTAGTAAAGTAAGTCCAGTCTCTACAAGATGACGATGCTTACGTTCAGCGGTGCCGTTTTGCCGATGTGTATGAGGACAAGATACGCGATGCGAGATCCCAAGCTTGTTGAAAAACGAGTTGAGGTTGTGATATTCACCCCCAGTCGGATTGAACATGAATAATTTTGTGCTTAAGGAGACGCTCAACATGTGCTTGGAACTGAATAAAAACATCAAACACATCAGATTTACGCTTGATAAGATATAGCCAAGTAAACCGACTGTAAGCATCAATGAAATTGACATAATAGTTGTGACCACTAACAGACGTTTGGGCATGACCCCATACATCAGAAAACACAAGCTCAAGAGGATGTTTCACAACACGACTAGACTCTGAAAAAGGTAGTTGGTGACTCTTGCCCTGCTGACAAGCATCACAGATAGTTTCAGCACTTTTATTGGATACAACTGGTAGTTCATGGCGATGCAGCACATGACTAACTATAGGAGCAGCAGGGTGACCAAGGCACGCATGCCAGTGCGTAGGCGACACACGAACACCACTGAACACCTGAGGAGAAGACGGCTTAGGAGATGCAGGTGGTGCGTCAAGTGCATATAAGCCATGGCAAAGACGACCACTAAGCAGAACGGCCCTCGTGTCCCGATCCTTGATAAAGAAACGAAAAGGGTGAAACTCAGCAAGGACATTGTTATCACGAGTAAGTTGAGGAATAGACAACAAACTACGCGTAGCAGAGGGAACTCGAAGGACATTGGAAAGATGCAGTTTGTGAAAATTGTGTGCAAGAAGTGATGCCTGACCAACATGGGAGATGCGCATACCTGCTCCGTTGGCGGTGTGCACCTGATCATGTCCACGATATGGTTCCTGAGTGGAGAGCCTGCCCATCTCGCTGGTGAGATGATTCGTGGCTCCTGTATCCATATACCACGTCGGATCAAGAGAGTAGGACTGGGTGCGCCCGTGCTTGTGCCCCATCACAGCAGCTGCAGCCTGCTTATCATTCCCTTTTCCATTGTTACCAAGGCCAAGGAAGTCTTGCTTGTAGCGTCTGTGGCAGCGATAGGCGAGGTGACGATCGATGCCACAAAGCTGACAAGCCTGAGGAGCACCGCAACTAGAACATCAAGCAATTGGGCGACTCCCTCCAGTGATGGTCGGCGCGTTGCCCCGCGAGGCCTGGGACGAGGAAGCCGGTGGTTTGCCACCTGATGCGGCTGGCTTCTGAGGTTTGCCGCATGTGGCGGTGTTGGCGGAGGCGAAGCTGGGGGAAACACGACGCGCCTTGATGCGCTGCTCACGCCCAAGGAGGCACGCATAGAGCTCACGACGCGGGAGCGTATCCTCTCGACCATGGACATTCTCAATGAGATTGTCATAATCATCATCAAGCCCGTTAAGCACAAAAGTGGTGAAGTCCTCGTCCTGAAGCGGCTGACCAACAAAGGCCAAGGTGTCGGCGAGGCTCGTCATCTTGTTGAAGTACTCCATGATGCTGAGATCGCCAAGCTTGGTCTCACCCAGCTCGGTGCGTATAGAGTGCGCACACACCTGATACTGAGAGGCGAAACTAGTGTGGAGGGCTGCCCATGCCTCCCTGGACGTAGCGGCGAAGATGACCATCGATGAAACACTCGGGGTGAGCGAAGACTTGATAGCGGAGAGAATAGCCTGATCCTGCGCCACCCACGGTGATATGCCGAATGATGAGAGGGTGGACACGGGATGGATCCGTCGACGTAGCCCTCCAAGTAGCGGCTGCAGAGTAGAGGCAAGACCTGAGCACGCCATGACAGGTAGTTGTCCGGCGTGGGCTTCACCGGCAGTAGCTGCGAGAAATAAAACGGCGGCGGCGCCGCGGTTTGAGAAGTGTACGCCTGCGTCAGTGGGGCATAGGGATCCATGGACAGGGCCATCTCTGGACGAGGGACCATCGCATAGGCGCCAGGGGAGGAGTAGGACCCGGCAGAGGCGGCAGCCAAAGCGCCGTGCCCGGGCGCTGCAGGAGGACCGTAGGTGCCCGACGCGATGTAGGGGCCAGCACCCGCAGCAGCCGAAGCACCTTGGCCGGGCGCTGCAGGGGCACCGTACAGCGAGGAGGCCGCGCCCCCATAGGACGGCGGCGGCGCCTGGTAGTAGTGGTGCGGTGGCAGCGGATGCGGCACCCCCGTGTAGGGTTGCGGTGGCGGCGCAGCATAGGCCGACCCCGGCCAGAAGGATGACGGCGGCGGGGGCGCACCATAGGATGGCGCAGGAGCACCGCACCACGGGTGCGGACTCGGCGAAGGAGGGCCGCCAGGGGCCGGCAGCGCCGCGGGCTCGGTCGGGATGATTGGAGCGTCCGGAGACCCCAAAGCCTGCGGGGAAGTGGGCCGCGGCGGCACGACACCGTACGTCGTCGCGAGGGGGCGGGAGGCCATGAAGGGAGACATCGGGGCGTGGGCCGGCGCGGCGGCGGCGGCGGTCGAGATCGGCGCGACGGCAGCGAGAGGTGGTGCAGCAGAAGACATCGTAACCTAATCTGATATCATGTTAGAACATAGGGTTTGGGAAACTGGCTCGACACCCTAAAACGGGGTGTGGCTATCTCATTATATAGATGTACCAAGAGGTACAATACAAGGCCTATACAAGACTACGTATATACAGTCTAGCAATATTTAGAGCCTGTTCGGATTCACTTCCCTCCGCAACTCTGCTCCTAGAGCGGGCGGAGCCGCGCCGAACGGATCAACTACACGGAGCAGCCAGAGCGGAGCGGAGCATTCTGTAGTTTATTTCTTCAGAGTTGCCAAATCGAGGCTCCGCTCCACCTGATCGATCCCGAAGGACCTTACCAGATCGACCCAATTCCCCTTTTCCAGCACTCACAGAGAACACTGGCCGCCGGCCTCCCGCCGCTGTTGCGCAAGCTCGATCGAATCCCCTCCGGTGTATGAACGCGTCCCTCTGCCAATTAACCGCCGTTGCCGAATCTGCTCGCGGCTCCGCATCAGCAGTGGCGACTGCTGATAGGCTCACACTAACATATCGACGCCTCCGGTCACCACTCCACCACCCTCGCAACACAGACGCACCTCCGCCTCCCGCCGCACATGCCTCCAATGATTCCCACTGCTACTGCACCAATGGGCTCCTTTATCTCTCAGCGAAACCAGCGCCTCAAGTGCTTGTTATCGTTAGGCTACTCCCAGCAATCTATGCATAATTCAGTTCAGGAGTGGAGTTGACAACCGAATGTATTTCAAGATTCAGAAATGTGCTAATAGAGTTGGGAGTTAAGGAGTGAGGAGTAGAGTTGAGAATCTGGAGGAGTGGAGAGTTGCCGAACAGGCTCTTACTGCCAAATACTTGGTAAGGGTGGAGTGGACTTTAAACGAAACATCAAATGTCTCAATTTGCGAGGGATATTAGAAAAGTACAACCTCTACTACAACCGGGGACCAAATTTACCATTCATGATGGTAAGACTGCTTGTTTTTGGACCGATATTCGACGTGGGGAGGACTGGTTATCATTGACATTCCCAACGCTATTTGCCATTGCTTCTCATCAACATGCTAAAGAGGCATATGTATGTAGGCTTGTGCAGTGGGCACCCCAGTTTAGACGGCCATTAGGGGTGGTGGAAAGTGCGGAGTGTGTGGACCTCCACAATAGATTACAAGGGCACCATCCGGACAAGGAAAGGACGAAGTGGCATGGCGCTTGGAACCATCTGGCCTCTTCTCCACTGGATCTCTATATAAAGAGGCCTGGGATTTGGAGAGCCCGGATCCCGGCGAAAATAAAAATCTTCCTTTGGCAAGTGGCGCATAATCGTATCACTAGTGGCGACCATGTGCAAAAGAGAAAGAGGCCCGGGTGATGGCAATTGCATCTGGTGCGGTGAGCATGAAGACCGTGATCACATACTCTTTCGATGTAACATGGCCAGATTCAAGTGGAGCTCGGTTAGAGCGGCAACGGGATCGTCGTGGAATCCAAATGGGTTCTCACATTTTTATAGACCGGTGTCGTCCACTACCGGACAGGATAGACGGATGGCTTGGCTAGGATTTGGTACTATGGCCCGGTCGCTATGGACTACGAGAAGTAAGGCGTTGATAGAGGGACAATTCACCCAGCATCTGGCTAATCTGCTATACAAACTGGTGTCTTTCTTGCAGTTGTGGAAGCCACTAACAAGGGCGCAAGGCCGAAGGCACGGGGAGGAGCTCGCCTCAAAGGTGCGGGCAAAGTGTACTGACACTAGTGGAGAACCGGGCTTTAGCACCGGTTCATTAGGCCCTTTAGTGCCGGTTCTATAACCGGTACTAAGGGGAGAGGGGGGGGGGGGGACGAGCCCGCGCTGGGGGCGGGAAGACCAGTATCGGTTGGTAACACCAACCGGTACAAAAAGGTTTGGGGGTTTTGGTTTTATTATTTATTTTTCCTTTAGTTTTGTGTTGTCCATTTAATTTTTTCATTTGCTGGTATTTTACGATACTACATACATGTTATGCATATATATAGATAGAATTTCGTAGAACCGATTGGACACATTCCGACATTACACATGCTTTGCAAATGGCAACTGTGTGCATGCTTGCACACGTTTCCTATTTGTGAACCGTCTCGGATTATGGTGTATATCGCAAACGTTTGTGTTTTACCAACCGTGTGCGCCGTAATGACCTGCACAACGTAATTTTGTCCTAATTTAATTGCTGCTATTTAAAATTGTACCTAATTTAAACTTGAAAGTAGGCTATAGCTTTATTCATATCCATCAAGTTCAAACAACCAATGCATTATTCGATTCACAGGTACATATGTTTAAGAATTACAGAAGCACCAAATAAAGAATGATTCACAGGTACATATGTTCTATACTTGTACTATTACAGATGGTAAAGAAAGAGGCGACATACATTCCAGTTGCTGAACAAGGCGAAGCGGAATGGCCCTATTGTGCTCTCTTGGATGTAGAAGGCATGCAGGACTCTAGTCCAACCCCTTGTGATGGCCGGCCGCCAATCATGTAGTTTGTGAGGTAATCTTGAGTAAACTGCTTTAGGATCCACTACAAAAGAAAAAAGATTCACATATTGTCATCTAACACAACTCATTAGGGGCAGTAAAAAGAAGGCTACAGAGTTCTTACTTACCATCCTGCAGTTCACTGTTGTCTTGCATAAAGTGTAAATAAATAGTTCGATTGACATCTTTTGACCCATTTTAGTAAAAATCTTTATCAGTTTCCTCACTTGATGCTGCTTCATGAATATCTCATTGCCCCATACACAGAAAGGGTCAAAGTGTGGATCTTTGGCAATGATATATGTACCTAAAAGCACCAAGTTAATATTAGAAGCTAAACAACAATTGAAAAATGATGTAGTACAACACTCCATCCGTCCCATCATATGTTTATATCTAGACATCATCAGAACATTAAGGTAACACTCTTCCTTGTTGGTATGTAGCCTGGGATTGCATATTTAGTCATTCAGTACAATGCATGTTGCTAAACAACAATTGAAAACAAAAAGGCATGTTAACTGCAATATCCTTAACAACAACCAAATATCGTAATTCATAGTGGTATTGTTGAAACTGTTATCGATGAAATTGAACTGCGCAGCAAATAATTGCCCATATAGAGCATCACATTGTGAAGAACTGAAATAAACAAGTCATAAGGACATCTCTAGGCGATCCTTAAAAAGTTAAAGGACTAAAACCCTTAGTGGACATATATATATATATATATATATATACTCCAACAATTTTTGGCCTTTTCTAGTCGATCCTCTAAACTTAAGGTTGTAAACTTCAATTTGATCAAGTTTAAAGCAGGTTCAACCAAAAGTAGCATGCATTCAAACATAAACATAGATAGTTTTGCATAACCAAACATAAAACATAAATTTAAACTAAGCTAAACTACTTTTGGTCGAAGTAGAGGTCGAGCCAATCCTTCCTCGTCATGTATAGTGTGCCGCGAGCCGGGTCGAGGCCAGTACCTTCATCAGGGTCATTGGGGAAGGCACTCCTCCACTCATCGACGTCGATCTCCTCGTCCTCGGGGCCCACCTTGATGCCCTCCGCGCTGCCGTCGCCGCCGCCTTCGACCTTGTCATCAGAGAAGAGCGCGATAACCTCGCCGCCCTCCGCATCACCGTCCTCGCCGCCTTCGACCTTGTCATCGGAGGAGAGCGCGATAACCTCGCCGCCCTCCGCGCCAGAAAAGATCGCCCACTCCGCCTCCACGAGCTCCGGGTGCTGCCGGTGGAGCTCTTGCATGTAGGCCTCGTCGGCGGCCTCGGCCTCGAGACGCTCCCATGCCTCGCGGTCCTCCCGCGCCATAGCCGAGCTCACCACCCCTGGCTCCGGCGGAACGAGGTGGACCAAAGATGTGCCGAAGGGTAAATTGATCCTAGCCGCCACGCCGTGGTAGCGGACCTGCCAGCGGTCGTACTCCATGCCCGCGAGCTTGGCCGTGTGGAAGCTACCGAGCCACTGGCGGGTGTGGGTCTCTCGATCTGTAATCTTGGCGACCCACGTCCCCCACCACCACTGCCAGACCCCGAAGTAGGACTTCGTCGGCTGCCGGGTCCGAGGGAGGACGGGGAAGTCCTTGAACCGGCCTAGGGGTGCAGTGGCGAGCGGATCGGGGGACCGGTGATGGCGGATCAGGCCCATGGAGGACGACGGGGACACCCCGGCAGCCACCTCGCCGGCGTCGGGCGGAAAGACCACAATAAACCTCTTTTTGTCCATTGGCTACTCGAGCTCCCCGGCACACAGGCATAGGTTGAGGATGGAGGTGATGGCGGCGACCTACCAATGGTTTCGAGGGTTGTGTGTGTCTGTGTGAGCGGAGGTTGTGTTTGAGAAAATACTGCGGCAACTGAAAATTTTACTAGGCGGGACTAACAATGCGGGGCTACTAAAAATTTGGATCAAGGGCGAGCAGATATTTTTGAGATTGCGAGGGATGCAGAGGCGGGAGTAAAATGCCAGGGCTATTGAAAATTTGAATCAAGGGACTGAAGCAGAGCGGGAATAACAGACATCGCACACGGTCCACACATACTAATCGTGTGCTATCAAACATTAAAACCTTCCAGGCGGTAGATATTTTCGAGATTGCGAGGGATGTAGATGCGGGAGTTTTGGGGGAGCGAGCTAGTGTGCTTGACATGCTGCCTGTGGACTGTAGCCGACGCACCTTCTAGCGTAAGCCATGGGCGTACTATACACCGATGGTGCTCCAAGATATTTTGTACTACATCTCACACGGTTGGTGAGAATAAACTGTGTGGGATCTACTCGATTTGAATTACAAAATGGGGTCACAACGGCAATGGATGGTGTTTGAATTGCTAGACCATTTATCTACAGTGAACATGCAACTGTATGTGTGTCGTAAAAGAATAGGAATTATTCAGTGTTCGTTTGGACATTTCATACATTAAACTAGTTTTCTAGCCTTTTTAGGTGCACAATTCAAAATTAAACTACATGCACATGCTCCGGCGCATACAAATTGGTTGAAAAATCAAATCTGTGTCCTTCAGTGCATGCTTAGGTCCCATGGAAGAAATGGGAATGGATTTTTCAGGGTTCGTTTGGCCTTTTTTATACATTAATTGGGTTTTCTAGGCATTTTATGTGCATAATTCAAATTTGAACTACAAGCACATGCTCCAGTGCACCAAAGTTGGTTGAAAAATCACATGTGTGTCCTTGGGTGAATTTCTAGGTCCCATGCAAGAGATGGGAATGAAATTCAAACACCAGTGCATTGTTGATTGCTGGCAAAACGTTGAGATGCTTGGTTTTTAAATTCTAGTAAATCCAAAACTCGTATGAAATTCATGAAACTTGGCATGCTATCATGGAGCGGCATCAACATGCCATGGTGAAAATTTTGTCCCATTTGGGGCAGGTTCGGGTATAAGCTTCTCACAAACCAGAGCTTCTCACAACAAGCATGATGGTTTCGATAGGGAATGTACCACCTTTGGGGACGAGACGATATCTGTTGCCTCTTATTGCTTTCAAAAATTTTCTAGTGTCAACATAGAACAACAGGAGTGTTGTGTTCAATCTTGGAATTTTTCGGGGTTCGTTTGGCCTTTTTTATGCATTAACTGGGTTTTCTAGGAATTTTATGTGCATAATTCAAATTTGAACTACAAGCACATGCTGCAATGCACTAAGGTTGGTTGAAAAATCACATGTGTGTCCTTGGATGAATTTCTAGGTCCCATGCAAGAGATGGGAATGGAATTCAAACACCAGGGCACTGTTGATTGCCGGCAAAACGTTGAGATGCTTGGTTTTTAAATTCTATTAAATCCAAAACGCGTCTGAAATTCATGAAACTTGGCATGCTATCATGGAGCGGCATCAACATGCCGTGTTAAAAAATGTGTCCCATTTGGGGCAGGTTCGGGTATATGCTTCCCACAAACCAGAGCTTCTCACAGCAAACATGATGGTTTCGGTAGGGAACGTCCCACCTTTGGGGACGAAACGATATCCATTGCCTCTTATTGCTTCCAAAAAATTTCTCGTGTCAACATAGAACAACAGGAGTGTTGTATCAATTTTTGGGATTTTTTGGGGTTCGTTTGGACATTTTTATGCATTAACTGAGTTTTCAATGCATTTATGTGCATAATTCAAATTTGAACTACATGCACATGCTCCAATGCACTAAGGTTGGTTGAAAAATCTAATCTGTGTCCTTGGGTGAATTTCTAGGTCCCATGCAAGAGATGGGAAATGAAATTCAAACACCAGGGCACTGTTGATTGCTGGCAAAACATTGAGATGCCTGGTTTTTAAATTCTAGTAAATCCAAAACTCGTCTGAAATTCATGAAACTTGGCATGCTATCATGGAGCGGCATCAACATGCCGTGTTAAAAAAATTGTTCGATTTGGGCCAGGTTCGGGTATATGCTTCTCATAAACCAGAGCTTCTCACAACAAGCATGATGGTTTCGGTATGGAACGTCCCACCTTTGGGGACGAAACGATATCCATTGCCTCTTATTGCTTTCAAAAATATTCTCGTGTCAACATAGAACAACAGGAGTGTTGTGTCAATTTTTGGGATTTTTCGGGGTTCGTTCGGACATTTTTATGCATTAACTGAGTTTTTAATGCATTTATGTGCATATTTCAAATTTGAACTACATGCACATGCTCCAGTGCATATAAATTGGTTGAAAAATCAAATCTGTGTCCTTGGGTGCATGCTTAGGTCCCATGCAAGAAATGGGAATGAATTTCAATCACCAGGGCACCGTTGATTGCCGACAAAACATTGAGATGCCTCGTTTTTAAATTCTACTAAATCCAAAACTCGTTTGAAATTCATGAAACTTGGCATGCTTTCATGGAGCGGCACCAACATGTCGTGGTAAAATTTTTGTCCCGTTTGGGGCAGGTTTGGGTATATGATTCTCACAAACCAGAGCTTCTCATAACAAGCATCGTGGTTTTGATACGGAACGTCCCACCTTTGGGGATGAAATGATATCCACTGCCTCTTATTACTTCCAAAAAATTTCTCGTGTCAACATAGAACATCATGAGTGTTGTGTCAATTTTTGTGATTTTTTGGGGGTTCTTTTGGACATTTTTATGTATTAACTGAGTTTTCAATGTATTTATGTGCATAGTTCAAATTTGAACTACGTGCACATGCTCCAGTGCATATAAATTGGTTGAAAAATCAAATCTGTGTCCTTGGGTGCATGTTTAGGTCCCATGCAAGAAATGGGAAAGAATTTCAAACACCAGGGCACCGTTGATTGCCGACAAAACATTGAGATGCTTGGTTTTTAAATTCTAGTAAATCCAAAACTCGTCTAAAATTCATGAAACTTGGCATGCTATCATGGAATGGCACCCAACATGATGTGGTATTTTTCGTGTCCATTTCGAGAGAAGGCACACTCAAATAATGACAGCCAACAAAGGCATTTTGAAAAAATAGCTGCCACTTTAATATCTCAAATGTTTGTATAATTCAAACCGTGTGCGTTCTGTTAACCATTCACGTGATGCCACGTGTCTTGGGTTTAATGGCTATAGGAGGTGCCGTGCGGACAGCTGCTTGACCTTGACTGAATGGAAGGCGTGCAAGCGCAGTCCGGTGCGCAGGCTGACCGAGAGGCGCGCAAGCTATCCTCCAATGCGCAGGCTCACCGAGAAGCGTGCGAGCTATACGCTGCGTAAGCTCACTGGGAAGCGATCCCTTTGACTTCCATGGCCGCCCGCCTTCCTCTCCAATAATGGCGCTCGAGCCGCTGTTTTATACGGGCGGCCTTACTATTCGCCTCCCATTCCCCTCCCCCCGCAGGCCTCCACCGCCATGGCGCAGAATGATCGTCTGCCACTAGTCTTCAAGTTTGGTGAAGTCAACTCCGAGCCGGAGGAGATAGAAAATAAGGAGGAATGGGGCCTCATGGACATGGCCCAGAACGAGCTGGCCACGGCGGTTGCTGCCCCCGCTCCCGTCCCAGCTCCCATCCCCACGCTCGCGCCAGTGACCATCCCTGTAGCATTGATGGGCTGGTCTCCGAGCACTATCACAGAGCTGGAAGCCACGGGCATCAGCGAGGTCTTTGCGGACCATCGCGAGCTCGTGTACATGCCAGCGCCCGTGCCCGTGCGCGCCCCTCCACCCACCGTGGCGCCGGCCCCCGTGCGTTTGGCTGCACCCGCCGTGCCCTTGTGCGCCCCTCCACCCACCGCGGTGCCGGTCCCCGTGCGTTCGGCTGCACCCGCCGCGCCCATGCCCGTGCCCGCGCGCGCCCCCCTCAGCGGCATGGGACGCTTCCGTCGACCGCTACCTCTCAGCGGCACCAATTGCTGTCCTCCCGTGCCCCGCCCGTCGATCGCGCGACGACATGGTGTTTGATTTACAAGTGAAGAACATTTTGTGCTGCCTTGAAGACTTCAACAACGGAGTCCCGGAGGACGACAATGACAACGACGGCGCGGCACGCCACTTCCGCCTCCGCCTCCACCGCCGCCGGAAATATTTTTTTGGGGTTTAATACTGTATCTCGAATTCTCGATCATATGAATATAAATTCGCAGTGTGACTGAATGAAAGATATGGTTTGAACGAACTTGCATTTCTCTCTCTTAATGTACAAACTTATCAAATGCTTTTCTTTTTAAAAAATGTCAACGGGTTTTAAATATAAAACACTCATTGCAAACGTTTTAGTTAGAACACCCGTATGCAAACCGACAGCTCCCCCAGGAAGCCAATGGAAAATGTACCGAGCAGGATTTCTGCATCTCTTCAGCGCAAACGGTTGTTTTGCATGACCCGTGTGCAACCACGTACAAACAATTTGGTCAGATTTGCATATCTGTCATTTTGAGTATGTTGCCATTTCTCAAACTGGAAAGATTGACATTTGTTTATCTAGTAACATTGCCATTTGTCAACCTTGTAACACTGCGATTTGTCAAAATAGGCAGCTACAAATCACTAGCACTATCTAATTTTTGCAACTAAAATCACTAGCACTGTTCATATAGACACCACTAGCAGGCGTGAGTTCATGGACGCGTATGCAAATGTATCATTGATTACATACAACAAGTCATCAACCCACAATGACAACGAGGATACACGTTGGATTATAGATCATTTCCAACAAAACATTCTAGTAAAGTTTTTCTCACAGAACAAATAACAAAGCGATGAAATGAACTTTAGCTCAACCACTCGTCGACGTTGGAAACACTTGCTTTGAACTAGAAGTGATTCTCTGGGAAGGGCCAGCTACTGTCAATCTCGAGACCAACGCATGACTGATCATCCAGGCTGAAGCAACCTATTTCAATACCCATATTGGGACGGTAGGGAACCATAGTAATGTCTGAGGTATAGATACATTTATTTCTCATAAATGGTAGTAATGTTGTGTCAACAGCAGCTGGATTGCCTTCCACCATCATTGGATAGTTTTGTCCAAGAAAGATCGAGTTTCCTCCAAGACTTTCAATACTGAACCGGGAAGAAGGTGTTGGCGCTAGTACACTAGTATCCATCCCGAATACCCTGCAACGGATGTTGGAATAGGTCCGGAGAGTGCGACCATACGAGACAATGCCTGCTTCCTTAGTAACATCAGCAGTGCCCCGTATACAGACAAGAAGAGGTGATCCATCGAAATAAGTTGCCAGGCGTCACTGAGTATATCGGTCCTACTCGTCCTCATGCTCGTGAATAAAATTTTCAAGTATAGGTGGTGGAATGTTCACAGGACCTTGGAAACACAAGAAGGTTAATTAATTAGTAAAGGGAAACTAGCTAACCCGCATGCATGTGGATGAAATAATTATAACTATGGTGGAAGACAAACGTACCGAAAGCATGATGATTCCATGCAAAAATAGTGCCACGAGTGGTGGCAGCAAACACAAGACCCTCGCATTGAATTGCATCACAGTACTCATTCGTGTACATAAATTGATTTTTGAGCAATATCCATCGAGGCGTGGAAGTAAGGAAGGCAACAAGCTTGTCAAAGATAGCAACAACTTCATAGTTCGTGTAATCCCAAGAGCGGCTGCGAACTCGACAAATTGCTATCTTTCGTAGATGACAGTTACCATGATCGTATTTGAACTCACGTAGATCATCTGTGTGCTCAACCTCTGGGTAGTCTGAGATTTTTGGAAGTGGAACCCGGTGACGAGTGTACACATTCACAAGTTCCCACTCGCAGTTGTACCCAATATAAACAACCCAATCTTCCTTTGTGCCTGCCCAAGCCTTGCCCTCAAGCGATGGCATCTTAACATCACACGTATCATTATCAAGCAACATCAACTGGCACAAGGCGAGGCTTCCGTCGTCCCCGCGCCAGTCAACAGGGTCACGGCGAACAAGATAGGGGAGATCAAACCGCTCCTGGACTCTTGGGTTGCTTGCAATGATGTTATTAGTTGAGTCGAGAATGGTCTTAAACGAACCTGCCATGCTAGCCGAGGTGATGACGTCGCACCGATCAATGAGTTCCTCCACCGCGTCATCATTCAGATCGGGGCAAGAATAAGGGGGTCGTTTCCGGCTTGTTCCCTCCATGGAGAAGACGATCAAATAATGGCAGAAGGAAGGGTGAAGGAAAATGGAGGAGGGAGGAAGAGCTAGCGTGCGACATCAGTTCCAAATCAAGAGGGAAAGGCGAAGAGTCGGTGGATGGTTGTCACGGTACATGAAGAGGCGCCTGGGGAGCGAATGGTTGCTACATAGGTCACACATTGACAACAATGGCCGAGTGAACCGCATGCAATCCCATCACACAACACACACGTCTTGTTAAGTTGAACCATTTCTGTTCTCTTGTGTCAACGCAAACAGTTCATCCGAGTGAACCGCATGTTGTATATCGCACACACCTTGATCTGGATGACCGTTTCTTTTGTGTTGCCTAATCACAAATAGTTCATCCGAGTGAACCGTATGCTGTATATCGCACACACCTTCATCTGGTTGCCCATTTCTTTTGTGTTGCCTAATCACAAACAGTTCATCCGAGTGAACAGTATGCTATGTATCGCACACACCTTCATCTGGTTACCCGTTCCTTTTGTTCCACCTCATCGCAAATAGTTAATTGAACTGAACCGTATGCCCTTCATCGCACACGCAACTAAAATCTAAAAAGTGTTTGATGCATCCCCCATCGCAAACGTTTTCACCTTTTTGACGGTTTTCATACGCCACCATTTGCGATTATTGCATCGCACACAGTTTCTCGAAGGGTCTCTGATCGAAGTGTCGTGTTAGCAGCATCCTGCAGTAGTGTGATGTAAAAATTGTGAATAGTGTTCTGGCAAACGTACCCAGAGGTCTCTATCGGTTCCGGTCCTTTCGGTAGTCATCATGTGAATGTTCTCGCAAACGTAGAATGCACATAAATCAGTCCCCGGTGCCTGCTTCAGGGCCTTTACGAGAATAGAATCCAATCAGATAATAATTAGTCAAGCATGATAATTAATGGCATTAAAACTAGAATTAAAGAGATATGGTAGCTAGCTGGTACTAGCTACTTAATTAATTACCTTGGGTCGGATCCATTTCAGCTCTTTTCTCCAGTGGCCTTCAACCTGTTTCATGAACTTTTGCCAAGCCCTGCCTACCGGCAATGAAAATGAATAAAGGAGTTATTAATTAGTTGATATCAGGAAATGACAAACTAAAAAGGCCGACATATATAGTTCAATAATGATTGAAATTACCTGTTGACCATCCCCTTCACGATTTCGTAGTTAGTATCTTTTTTAAGTAGTGAGTCCAGTACTTGAATTTTCCCCTCATCAACTTCAGTGATTAACAATTTCCAGTGGTATCTGCATGCGCACACGTTTGCATGTATAATTAAGCGGGCATGTGCATAACTCATCAACTACCCTAAACCCTATACACTTATTAACATCTAGATAGTAAGCAAAAAATGGAATTTGTAGTACAAGATAGTGTGACTCACTGGAAGTTGTAAGGAAGTAGTATTTCTGAACATGCATTTAGGCACTTCAAGAACTCTAGCAAGCTTTTCTCTACGTGTGGTCGATCATATTCTTGCGACCATGTCTTTTCATTAATGCTATTTGGGTCAATGAACCCAATGCCATAGCGTCCAACTTTTTTCATTTCAAACATCTTCATTCTGCATAATACCACAAAAGAGAATATAGTGAGGATAATTACCGGTAATGAATAGAATGAGCACTACAGCTAGCTAGAGAATTAAATTAATTATAGAAAGAAACCACTTACAAAAAATAGCAATTGACGCTAGATTTGTCGAGTGCGTCTTGATTGAATAACTGAAACATTTTTTGAAACTCAACCCACAGATCTTTTTCATGGTAGTAATAGCCTTTAGGTACTTTCACCATGAGGGACTCTCTATCAGTAGTCTTGACTTCTTTCATGTACCATTCATGCAATTCATACATTCTCGTTGATGGAAGCTTGACCTCCTCAGGCTTCACCATAGGCTAGCCACAGGCATATTTCTGTTTTACGTCCTCCTCTCTAATCGTATCCATGGGCTCGATCTTTAGGAGTTGATAAACAATGACACCGACCTCTTCAACCATCCTTCTATGAGCGTCGGTTATTACTAGCTGATCGGTGACGATACTCGCATGTGTTGGTACAATGAGCAC
>NC_041390.1:438167387-438179764 GCF_002162155.2 Triticum dicoccoides | reverse complement strand
TGCTTGGCTGGAGCTCGAGCTCAACTCATTCTTTTGTGCTTGATATGCCTTCCTAATTTGGCGCTCATAGTCTGAGTCCCTAGGCTTGGGAGCTTGTGCTCGAGCCATACGAATGAAGTGGTCAACGACATGCTTAGGCACTTTCTCCTTTGGCGGCGGTGGCGGTTTCGGTCCAAAATGGGCCCTCACTTGGGCTTGGCATTCGGCCTCGTTTTCCTTTGGAGTCATGTCGTAAGGCCTCTTCGGAAGAGGCACGAGGCTTGGACCAAATTGAAATCGCTTGCCTCTGGTACCTTTACTTGTACCGCTAGGCACCATAGCTGCGGCGACTCTCTTCTGCTATTGCTTAGGCGACGGAGATGGCTGACGTGCCTAACTTGGAGGAGGAGGAGTGGGCTGACACATTGTCAGACTTGGAGGAGGAGGAGTGGGCTGACGCGGTGCCGGACTTTGAGGACGACGAGCCTGATGTGTTGGCGGACTTGAAGGAGCAGGACTCTGCTGAGGCGGTGGCTGATGACTTGGAGGAGCGGGAGTCTTCTGACGCGGTGGCGGACTTCGAGGAGGAGTCGGCATATCGAATAATATATATAATCTCGAATACATCATCTCAAATATTATCGAATACATCACTAGCTAGCTAATATAGATCAAATACTATCGAATAATATAGTTCACTCGCGGTTCCTGAGGCGCGGGCGGTGGACACCCAAAGAGAAGGATGAAGGAAATATTCCCTAGAGGCAATAATAAAGTTGTTATTTCTATTTCCTTATATCATGATAAATGTTTATTATTCATGCTAGAATAGTATTAACCGGAAACTTAGTACATGTGTGAATACATAGACAAACATAGTGTCCCTAGTATGCCTCTACTTGACTAGCTCATTAATCAAAGATGGTTAAGTTTCCTGACCATAGACATGTGTTTTCATTTGATGAACGGGATCACATCATTAGAGAATGATGTGATGGACAAGATCCATCCGTTAGCTTAGCATTATGATCATTTAGTTTTATTGCTATTGCTTTCTTCATGACTTATACATATTCCTCTGACTATGAGATTATGCAACTCCCGAATATCGGAGGAACACCTTGTATGCTATCAAACACCACAACGTAACTGGGTGATTATAAAGATGCTCTATAGGTGTCTCTGAAGGTGTTTGTTGAGTTGGCATAGATCGAGATTAGGATTTGTCACTCCGTGTATCGGAGAGGTATCTCTGGGCCCTCTCGGTAATGCACATCACTATAAGCCTTGCAAGCAATGTGATTAATGAGTTAGATGCGTGATGATGCATTACGGAACGAGTAAAGAGACTTGCCGGTAACGAGATTGAACTAGGTATGATGATACCGACGACGGAATCTTGGGCAAGTAACATACCAATGACAAAGGGAATAACGTATGTTGTTATGCGGTTTGACCGATAAAGATCTTCGTAGAATATGTAGGAGCCAATATGAGCATCCAGGTTCCGCTATTGGTTATTGACCGGAGATGTGTCTCGGTCATGTCTACATAGTTCTCGAACCTGTAGGGTCTGCATGCTTAACGTTCGATGATGATTTGTATTATGAGTTATGTGTTTTGGTGACAGAAGTTTGTTCGGATTCTCGGATGAGATCACGGACATGACGAGGAGTCTCGAAATGGTCGAGAGGTAAAGATTGATATATTGGAAGGTTATATATGGACACTGGAATGGTTCCGATAAGGTTCTAGGATTTTTTGGAGTACTGGGAGGCTACCGGAACCCCCGGGGAAAGTTAATGGGCCTATTGGGCCATAGTGGAGAGAGGGAGGCTTCCACAAGAGGTGGGGCGCCCCCCAAGCCCAAACCAAATTGGACTAGGGTTGGGGGGCGCGGCCCCCTTTCCTTCTCCCTCTCCCCTCTTTCCCCTTTCCCCTTTCCGTTAGTTGGAAGGAGGGGGGGTGAATCCTACTTGGACTAGGAGTCCAAGTAGGACTCCCACCTTGGCGCGCCCCCATTGGGCTGGCCATGTCCGCCTCCCCCCTTTATATACGGGGGCGGGAGGCACCCCAAAGGCACACCAAGATTTCTCTGAGCCGTGTGCGGTGCCCCCTCCACAGTTTACCACCTCGATCATATTGTCGTAGTGCTTAGGCGAAGCCCTGCGCGGATCACATCACCAACATAGTCACCACGCTGTCGTGCTGACGAAACTCTCCCTCGACCCTCTACTAGATCAAGAGCTCGAGGGACGTCATCATGCTGAACGTGTGCTGAACACGGAGGTGCCGTACGTACAGTACTTGGATCGGCTGGATCGTGAAGACGTTCGACTAGATTAACCGAGTTAACATAACGCTTCCGCTTTTGGTCTACGAGGGTACGTGGACACACTCTCCCGTCTCGTTGCTATGCATCTCCTAGTTCGATCTAGCGTGATCGTAGGAATTTTTTTTGAATTATTACGTTCCCCAACAGTGGCATGCGAGCCAGGTCTATGCGTAGATGCTATATGCACAAGTAGAACACAATGAGTTGTGGGCGATAATAGTCATACTGCTTACCACCAACGTCTTACTTTGATTCGGTGGTATTGTTGGATGAAGCGGCCCGGACCGAAATTACATGACCGCGTTCATGAGATTAGTTCTACCGACGTGCTTCGCACACAGGTGGCTGGTAGGTGTCTATTTCTCCAACTTTAGTTGAATCGAGTTTGACTATGGCCGGTCCTTATTGAAGGTTAAAATAGCACACTTGACGAAAAATCGTTGTGGTTTTGATGCGTAGGTAAGAACGGTTCTTGCTAGAAGTCCGTAGCAGCTACGTAAAACTTGCAACAACAAAGTAGAGGACGTCTAACTTATTTTTGCAGGGCATGTTGTGATGTGATATGGTCAAGACGTGATGAGATATAAATTGTTGTATGAGATGATCATGTTTTGTAAAAGTTATCGGCAACTGGCAGGAGCCTTATGGTTGTCGCTTTATTGTATGAAATGCAATCGCCATGTAATTGCTTTACTTTATCACTAAGCGGTAGAGATAGTCGTAGAAGCAATAGTTGGCAAGACGACAATGATGCTACGACGGAGATCAAGGTGTCAAGCCGGTGACGATGGAGATCATGATGGTGCTTTGGAGATGGAGATCAAAGGCACAAGATGATGATGGCCATATCATGTCACATATTTTGATTGCATGTGATGTTTATCCTTTATGCATCTTATTTTGCTTAGTACGGCGGTAGCATTATAAGATGATCCCTCACTAAATTTCAAGGTACAAGTGTTCTCCCTGAGTATGCACCGTTGCTACAGTTGGTCGTGCCGAGACACCATGTGATGATCGGGTGTGATAAGCTCTATGTTCACATACAATGGGTGCAAGCCAGTTTTGCACGTGCAGAATACTCCGGTTAAACTTGACGAGGCTAGCATATGCAGATATGGCCTCGGAATACTGAGACTGAAAGGTCGAACGTGAATCATATAGTAGATATGATCAACATAGTGATGTTCACCATTGAAAACTACTCCATCTCACGTGATGATCAGACATGGTTTAGTTAATATGGATCACGTGATCATTTAGATGACTAGAGGGATGTCTATCTAAGTTGGAGTTCTTAAGTAATATGATTAACTGAACTTTAAGTTATCATGAACTTAGTACCTGATAGATTTTGCATATCTATGTTGTTGTAGATCAAGGGCCCGTGCTACCGTTCCCTTGAATTTTAATGCGTTCCTAGAGAAAGCTAAGTTGAAGATGATGGTAGCAACTACACGGACTGGGTACGTAACTTGAGGATTATCCTCATTGCTGCACAGAAGAATTACATCCTGGAAGCACCGCTAGGTGCAAGACCCGCTGCAGGAGCAACTCCGGACATTATGAACGTCTAGCAGAGCAAAGGTGATGACTACTCAATAGTTCAGTGTGCCATGCTTTACGACTTAGAATCGGGACTTCAAAGACGTTTTGAACGTCATGGAGCATATGAGATGTTCCAGGAGTTGAAGTTAATATTTCAAGCAAATGCCCGAGTTGAGAGATATGAAGTCTCCAACAAGTTCTACACCTGCAAAATGGAGGAGAATGGTTCTGTCAGTGAACACATACTAAGAATGTCTGGGTGCCATAACCACTTGACTCAGCTGGGAGTTAATCTTCCTGATGATAGTCTCATTGACAGAGTTCTTCATTCACTGCCACCAAGCTATGAAGGCTTCATGATGAACTATAATATGCAAGTGATGGAAAAGACAATTCCCGAGCTCTTCGCGATGCTAAAGGCTGCGGAGGTAGAAATCAAGAAGGAGCATCAAGTGTTGATGGTGAGAAAAACCACTAGTTTCAAGAAAAAGGGCAAAGGGAAGAAGGGGAACTTCAAGAAGAACAGCAAACCAGTTGCTGCTCAAGGGAAGAAGCACAAGTATGGACCTAAGCCTGAGACTGAGTGCTTCTATTGCAAAGGGACTGGTCACTGGAAGCGGAACTGCCCCAAGTATTTGGCGGATAAGAAGGATGGCAAAGCGAAAGGTATATTTGATATACATGTTATTGATGTGTACCTTACTAATGCTCGTAGTAGCGCCTGGGTATTTGATACTGGTTCTGTTGCTCATATTTGCAACTCGAAACAAGGGCTACAGATTAAATGAAGATTGGCTAAGGACAAGGTGACGATGCGTGTGATTAATGGTTCCAAAGTCGATGTGATCGCCGTTAGCACGCTACCTCTACATCTACCATCGGGATTAGTTTTAGACCTAAAGAATTGTTATTTGGTGCCAGCATTGAGCATGAACATTATATCTGGATCTTGTTTAATGCGAGACGGCTATTCATTTAAATCAGAGAATAATGGTTGTTCTATTTATATGAGTAATATCTTTTATGGTCATGCACCCTTGATGAGTGGTCTATTTTTGTTGAATCTCGATTGTAGTGATACACATATTCATAATATTGAAGCCAAAAGATGCAAAGTTAATAATGATAGTGCAACTTATTTGTGGCACTGCCGTTTAGGTCATATTGGTGTAAAGAGCATGAAGAAACTCCATGCTGATGGGATTTTGGAATCACTTGATGCTTCTGAACCATGCCTCATGGGCAAGATGACTAAGACTCCGTTCTCCGGAACAATGGAGCAAACAACTGACTTATTGGAAATAATACATACCAATGTATGTGGTCCGATGAGTGTTGAGGCTCATGGTGGGTATCGTTATTTTCTAACCTTCACAGATGATTTGAGCAGATATGGGTATATCTACTTAATGAAACTTAAGTCTGAAACATTTGAAAAGTTCAAAAAAATTTAGAGTGAAGTGGAAAATCATCATAACAAGAAAATAAAGTTTCTATGATCTGATCGTGGAGGTGAATATTTGAGTTATGAGTTTGGTCTTCATTTGAACCAATGTGGAATAGTTTCGCAACTCATGCCACTTGGAACACCACAGCATAATGGTGTGTCCGAACGTCGTAACCTTACTTTACTAGATATGGTGTGATCTATGATGTCTCTTACCGATTTACCTCTATCATTTTGGGGTTATGCTTTAGAGATGGCTGCATTCATGTTAAATAGGGCACCATCTAAATCCATTGAGACGACACCATATGAACTGTGGTTTGGCAAGAAACCTAAGCTGTCGTTTCTTAAAGTATGGGGCTGCGATGCTTATGTGAAAAAGCTTCAACCTGATAAGCTCGAACCCAAATCAGAGAAATGTGTCTTCATATACGATACCCAAAGGAAACTATTGGGTACACCTTCTATCACAGATCCGAAGGCAAGATATTCGTTGCTAAGAATGGATCCTTTCTAGAGAAGGAGTTTCTCTCGAAATAAGTGAGTGGGAGGAAAGTAGAACTTGATGAGGTAATTGTACCTTCTCCCGAATCGGAAAGTAGTTCATCACAGAAATCAGTTCCAGTGATCCCTACACCAATCAGTGAGGAAGCTAATGATGATGATCATGAAACTTTAGATCAAGTTACTACCAAACCTCGTAGGTCAACCAGAGTATGATCCACAACAGAGTGGTACGGTAATCCTGTTCTGGAAGTCATGTTACTTGACCATGATGAACCTATGAACTATGAGGAAGCGATGATGAGCCCAGATTCCGCGAAATGGTTTGAGGCCATGAAATCTGAGATGGGATCGATGTATGAGAACAAAGTATGGACTTTGGTTGACTTGCCCGATGATCGGCAAGCCATATAGAACAAGTGGATCTTCAAGAAGAAGATTGACGCTGACGGTAATGTTACTGTCTACAAAGCTCGACTTGTTGCAAAAGGTTTTCGACAACTTCAAGGAGTTGACTACGATGAGACCTTCTCACCCGTAGCGATGCTTAAGTCTGTCCAAATCATGTTAGCAATTGCTGCATTTTATGATTATGAAATTTGGCAAATGGATGTCAAAACTGCGTTCCTTAATGGATATCTTAAAGAAGAGTTGTATATGATGCAACCAGAAGGTTTTGTCGATCCTAAAGGTGCTAACAAAGTGTGCAAGATCTAGCGATCCATTTATGGACTGGTGCAAGCCTCTCGGAGTTGGAATATACACTTTGATAGTGTGATCAAAGCATATGGTTTTATACAGGCTTTTGGAGAAGCCTGTATTTACAAGAAAGTGAGTGGGAGCTCTATAGCATTTCTAATATTATATGTGGATGACATATTGTTGATTGGAAATAATAAAGAATTTCTGGATAGCATAAAAGGATACTTGAATAAGAATTTTTCAATGAAAGACCTCGGTGAAGCTGCTTATATATTGGGCATCAAGATCTATAGAGATAGATCAATATGCTTAATTGGACTTTCACAAAGCACATACCTTCATAAAGTTTTGAAGAAGGTGAAAATGGATCAGTCAAAGAACATGTTCTTGCTTGTGTTACAAGGTGTGAAGTGGAGTCAGGCTCAATGCCCGACCACTGCAGAAGATAGAGAGAAAATGAAAGTCATTCCCTATACCCCAGCCATAGGTTCTATCATGTATGCAATGCTGTGTACTAGACCTGATGTGTGCCTTGCTATAAGTTTAGCGGGGAGGTACCAAAGTAATCCAGGAGTCGATCACTGGACAGCGGTCAAGAACATCCTAAAATACCTGAAAAGGACTAAGGACATGTTTCTCATTTATGGAGGTGACAAAGAGCTTGTCGTAAATGGTTACGTCAATGCAAGCTTTGACACTAATCCGGATGACTCTAAGTCACAACCGGATACATATTTATATTGAATGGTGGAGCTGTCAGTTGGTGCAGTTCCAAGCAGATCGTCATGGCGGGATCTACATGTGAAGCAGAATACATAGCTGCTTCGGAAGCAATAAATGAAGGAGTCTAGATGAAGGAGTTCATATCCGATCTAGGTGTAATACCTAGTGCATCAGGTCCAATGAAAATCTTTTGTGACAATACTGGAGCAATTGCCTTGGCGAAGGAATCCATATTTCACAAGAGAACCAAACACATCAAGAGACGCTTCAATTCTATCCGCAATCAAGTCAAGGAGGGAGACATAGAGATTTGCAAAATACATACGGATCTGAATGTTGCAGACCCGTTGACTAAGCCTCTCTCACGAGCAAAACATGACCAACACCAAGACTCCATGGGTGTTAGAATCATTACTATGTAATCTAGATTATTGACTCTAGTGCAAGTGGGAGACTAAAGGAAATATGCCCTAGAGGCAATAATAAAGTTGTTATTTATATTTCTTTATATCATGATAAATGTTTATTATTCATGCTAGAATTGTATTAACCGGAAACTTAGTACATGTGTGAATACATAGACAAACAGAGTGTCCCTAGTATGCCTCTACTTGACTAGCTCATTAATCAAAGATGGTTAAGTTTCCTGACCATAGACATGTGTTGTCATTTGATGAATGGGATCACATCATTAGAGAATGATGTGATGGACAAGACCCATCCGTTAGCTTAGCATTTTGATTGTTTAGTTTTATTGATATTGCTTTCTTCATGACTTATACACATTCCGCTGACTATGAGATTATGCAACTCCCAAATAGCGGAGTAACACCATGTGTGCTATCAAACATCACAACATAACTGGGTGATTATAAAGATGCTCTATAGGTGTCTCCGAAGGTGTTTTTTGAGTTGGCATAGATCGAGATTAGGATTTGTCACCCTGTGTATCGGAGAGGTATCTCTGGGCTCTCTCGGTAATGCACATCACCATAAGCCTTGCAAGCAATGTGACTAATGAGTTAGTTGTGGGACGATGCATTACAGAACGAGTAAAGAGACTTGCCGGTAACGAGATTGAACTAGGTATGATGATACCGACGACCGACTCTCGGGCAAGTAACATACCGATGACAAAGGGAATAACGTATGTTGTTATGCTGTTTGACCGATAAAGATCTTCGTAGAATATGTAGGAGCCAATATGAGCATCCAGGTTCCGCTATTGGTTATTGATCGGAGATGTGTCTCGGTCATGTCTACATAGTTCTAGAACCCGTAGGGTCCTCACGCTTAACGTTCGATGACGATTTGTATTATGAGTTATGTGTTTTGGTGACCGAAGTTTGTTCGGATCCTAGATGAGATCACGGACATGACGAGGAGTCTTGAAATGGTCGAGAGGTAAAGATTTATATATTCGAAGGTTATATACGGAGGAAGGGGGCACCCTTTATATACGGGGGAGGGGGCACTGATACGTCTCCAACGTATCTATAATTTTTGATTGCTCCATGCTATATTGTCTACTGTTTTGGACATTATTGGGCTTTATTATCCACTTTTATATTATTTTTGGGACTAACCTATTAACCGGAGGCCCAACCCAGAATTGCTGTTTTTTGTGCCTATTTTAGGGTTTCAAAGAAAAGGAGTATCAAACAGAGTCCAAACGGAATGAAACCTTCGGGAATGTGCTTTTCTCAACGAACAAGACCCAGGAGACTTCGACCCTACGTCAAGACACAAAAGAGGAGGCCACGAGGTAGGGGGGGCGCGCCTGCCTCCCCCAGGCACGCCCTCCACCCTTGTGGCCCCCCTGTTGCTCCACCGACGTACTCCTTCCTCCTATATATACCTACGTACCCCAAACGATCAGATACAGAGCCAAAACCCTAATTCCACCGCCTCAACTTTCTGTATCCACGAGATCCCATCTTGGGTCCTGTTCCGGAGCTCCGTCGGAGGGGGCATCGATCTCGGAGGGCTTCTACATCAACACCATATCCCCTCCGATGAAGTGTGAGTAGTTTACCTCAGACCTACGGGTCCATAGTTAGTAGCTAGATGGCTTCTTCTCTCTTTTTGGATCTCAATACAAAGTTCTCCCCCTCTCTTGTGGACATCTATTCGATGTAATCTTCTTTTTGTGGTGTGTTTGTTGAGACCGATGAATTGTGGGTTTATGACCAAGTCTATGTATGAATAATATTTTAATCTTCTCTGGATTCTTTTATGTATGATTGGTTATCTTTGCAAGTCTCTTCGAATTATCAGTTTGGTTTGGCCTACTAGATTGATCTTTCTTGGAATAGGAGAAGTGCTTAGCTTTGGGTTCAATCTTGGGGTGTCCTTTCCCAGTGACAGTAGGGGCAACAAGGCACGTATTGTATTGTTGCCATCGAGGATAACAAGATGGGGTTTTCATCATATTGCATGAGTTTATCCCTCTACATCATGTCATCTTGCTTAAGGCGTTACTCTGTTTTCATTGACTTAATACTCTAGATGCATGCTGGATAGTGGTCGATGAGTGGAGTAATAGTAGTCGATACAGGCAGGAGTCGGTCTACTTGTCTCGGACGTGATGCCTATATACATGATCATATCTAGATATTCTCATAACTATGCTCAATTCTGTCGATTGCTCAACAGTAATTTGTTCACCCACCGTAGAATACTTATGCTCTCGAGAGAAGCCACTAGTGAAACCTATGGCCCCTGGGTCTATCTTCATCATATTAATCTACCAATACTTAGTTATTTCCTTTTGCTTTTACTTTGCTTTTATTTTACTTTGCATCTTTATCATAAAAATACCAAAAATATTATCTTATCATATCTATCAGATCTCACTCTCGTAAGTGGTCGTGTAGGGATTGACAACCCCTATTTGCGTTGGTTGCGAGGATTTATTTGTTTTGTGCAAGTACGAGGGACTCGCGCGTAGCCTCCTACTGGATTGATACCTTGGTTCTCAAAAACTGAGGGAAATACTTACGCTACTTTGCTGCCTCATCCCTTCCTCTTCGGGGAAAACCAACGCATTGCTCAAGAGGTAGCAAGAAGGATTTCTGGCGCCGTTGCCGGGGAGGTCTACGCAAAAGTCAATATACCAAGTACCCATCACATACCCTTATCTCCCGCATTACATTATTTGCCATTTTCCTCTCGTTTTCCTCTCCCCCACTTCACCCTTGCCGTTTTATTCGCCCTCTCTATCTCTATCCTCCCTCTCTTTCTCTATTTGCCTCTTTTTGCCCGCTTTCTTTTTGTTTGCTTGTGTTAGTTTGCTTGCTTGTCGTTATGGCTAGTCCCTTATCTTCTCCATTGTCTCCCGAGAATGAAATTCTAAATTTTAAGCAAAGGGAGGGAGAAAATCTAAAAGACGCTTGGTATAGAATTTGCAATGCTCAAAATAGATCTACTAGGAAGCAATCTACCTCCATTCTTCTTCACAATTTTTATGTAGGCATTACTCCTTGGCATAGATATGTTCTTGATACTATTACCGGAGGGAACTTCTTGGGTAGCCATACTTTTGATTCTTATAATGCTATGATAGATTTATTTGGTTCACCCCCTCTTTTGGTTAATGTAACTATATTAACTTTGGAGCATGTAATGCAAAGACTTGAAATTATTAAAAATAAAGTTGCTACCGTAGAGCTAATTGAAAATTTGGATAAAAAGATCCACAACTGAATCTCTCAATACGGATCTAAAGTAGCAGTTACTTTGAAAAATATTAAAGAAAAGGAACCCATAGTTAATGAGAAAATAAATCATGATTCCACTAGAATCGATAAACTCGAGGATATTATTACCAACTTGGGAACCGCTTTTTCTTCTGTAAAGAATACTCCTAGTCCTCCCACTAAAATTGCCAAGCTTATGTATGTTCCTAAAAATAAGGGTGAATCCTCTAGTAAGGAAACTGTGGATCTCAAATCTATAAGTATTCACCTCAATCTTTTTGCTATCATTATGGAACCATTTGATGCAAATGAATTTTTTGGTCTTGTGCCTAAAAGTTTGATAATTAATAAAAAGAAATAAATTCCTAAATATGGTAGATGCCTCATTGAAGAATTGCCTACCAAAGATGGCAATACCTAGATCTATCCTTGCTTGTTATGCCTAGCTAGGGGCGTTAAACGATAGCGCTTGTTGGGAGGCAACCCAATTTTATTTTTATTCCTTGCTTTTTGCTCCTGTTTAGTAATAAATAATTTATCTAGCCTCTGTTTTGGTTGTGTTTTTTGTGTTTAATTAGTGTTTGTGCCAAGTAGAACCGTTGGGAAGACTTGGGGAAAGTCTTGTTGAACTTGTTGTAAAAAACAGAAACTTTAGCGCTCACGAGAACTGCTGTAATTTTTATTTGGAAAGTGCTATTTAGTTAATTCTTTTTGCAGATGATTAATAGATAAATTCCTCACGTCCAGAAATTTATTTTAGAATTTTTGGGGTTACAGATCTTGCGCTAGCTACAGATTACTACAGACTGTTCTGTTTTTGACAGATTCTGTTTTTCGTGTGTTGTTTGCTTATTTTGATGAATCTATGGCTAGTAAAATAGTTTATAAACCATAGAGAAGTTGGAATTGTAACATCCCCAATTTTCAATTTGGAATGTTATACATTAGATCATCATTGCATATCATATTTTTTTGTTGCTTTTGGTTTTGATCCTAGAAATCCTAATCAACTCAAGGACCCACGGAGAGAGTTGGGGATTTCGTTATTTTCATATTTGAGTTTTCTCAAATTTGAGAATAGGATCATTTGATTTTAATTATTTTATCATCAATTATTTCTGTTACAAAAATATGAGAGAGGGAATAAAATTACTTTCCCAAAATAAAGAAATATTGAGGATTTAATGATAAAATCAAATAAGATTTTATTTCGGAGTTTTTTTGTTATTTTATTTGAATTTAGGAAAAATGTGCGCTTTTCAAAATTGCATTTAGGCCCCAAATAAATGTTCACCTTGTGCAGCTTGATTTTAGAAGCCCGGGAAAATTTATTTCGGGATTTTTGGAGTCCGTTTAGTATTTATTTTTATTTTTCTTCCATGCGTAATTATTAAAAAAAAGGAACCGACCTACGGGCCGTGTCCAACCGGGACTCCTGCCC
>NC_041390.1:438155249-438166722 GCF_002162155.2 Triticum dicoccoides | reverse complement strand
CCCGCCGCCTCCTGAGCCGCCGCCGCCGCCTCACCGACCCGCCGCCCGTGGTCATCTCGAAATCCATGCCGCCGTTTTTTTTGAAAAACCGTTCGATTTTTTCGTCGGTTTTTTTGTTAGTTTCGGTTTTTTAAATAGATCGGTTTTTCCGATTTATTTAAATAGCGAGCGTTCGTCCGTTCGTTCGTTCTAGCAAACGTTCGTCGTTTTTCTTTTTCTCGGATTAAATCCGCGATTTTTTTATCGCGATTCCTGATCCGATTTTCGTTTTAGTATAACTTTTCGCTCGTTTATCGGAATCAGGCGATTCAAGCGCCTGGAGTTTCGTCTCGAAACCCTCTATCCGTTTAACCAACTTAAACAAGTTTTTGCTACTGTAAAAATTGCCCTAGATCCAGATTAGTAGAACAAAGTTGTTTTCTTTCGCCGTTTGACTTTCGTTGCTTCGTTTGATTTGATTCTTTTTGCCAACCGGAGTTCTTAAGTTGAACTTTCTGGTTAGATCTCTTATTTGACATTTACCTATGCATTAGATGAGTACTTATTGTATGCTTGTTTGTTTGTCCGCGATAGAATACCCGGAGTGCGCCGCCTGTTACTTCGAATCTCTAGGTTTCACGGATCATCAGCAAGGCAAGTAACACTTTGATCATACCTTTTCTACTACCCAGTTTTATTGCATTAGATCAATCCTCACACATTGCATGATTAGGATCTAATTAAATTGTGGGATGGGAAGTAGTTGAGGTAGTACCTATTACCTGTTCATTATCAAACCTTTGGGAGTTACTTCTACGTTTGCCTTTGTGCCATGCTATGCTAGTAGACGTGGATTGGGTGAGTGATATCCATGACAGATGTGAGTTTGTTAATTAATGGTTTATCTAAGGTGGAAACTTAAACACACATCTGGGTGGATTGAGGTACCTGGGTATTCCAGGATTGCCTGTTTTCTTTTGGACCGCCACCCAGGCTCAAAGGGATCATGAGATTATTCATGCTAGAAACTTCCGTGTGCAGCCACAAGCTATTATGGGCTCTAGCATAGTTGACTAAGTCGTGCGAACTCTTACAGTGGTAGACTAGCAGATGTAGGGGATGTAGGTGGTACGGTCTACCCGATCGTAAGGTGCTAGCGCTTCTGAAAGACTATGTCTCGGTCATCCGTCTTCTCAAACACCATGTAGTGCGAGAAACCAAACGGAGGCGATCGAGTCTTGTGGGGAAAAGTGCGCAAACCTCTGTATAGTGTAATGAACTAATCATGATTAGCCGTGTCCCCGGTTATGGACGTTTTAAGTATCTAGTACTTGGATTATCATGTGAATCTCAACATGTTACTCTAAATTAATTTTGTTGGGTTTTGTTAATGATGATGTTTAATTGGGATTGAGGATGCTGTCAACCATTCTCAATGTTTAACGACTACCATGATAGTTAAATAAAATCTATTCCTTTGTTGTAGGGAAAAATTGGCTTTACGCAAAATTGTAACCATAGAGATTTCCACCAGCCAAATATGCATATAGTATAGCAGTTTCATTCCATTACTCTCTATGTGTTACCTTGCCAGCATATTCCATGTGCTGACCCATTTCGGGCTGCAACGTTAATGTTGCAGACTTTTCAGACGACGATTAAGGAGTTTTTAGGTCGTGGTTCTATACTCAGTGATGCCGTTGGAGTTGATGGACTCACTTATCTTCCAAGTCTTCAGCTGTTATCGTTATTAGATGGCCTTAAGCCATATTATTGTAATAAGTTCTCTTTTGAGACACTCGATGTAATAAGTGTGTGATTGCTACTCTGTTATAAATCCTCCGAGTACTGTGTGATGTCAGCATTACTGATCCAGGGATGACACCGGAGCACAGAGATCAGACCATTTGAGGTCTGGTCGCTACAGGAATACAGTAGGTTTAACACCAATATAAATAAAGAATGAGTTCATTACAGTACCTTGAAGTGGTCTTTTGTTTTCTTTCGCTAACGGAGCTCACGAGATTTTCTACTTTGTGTTTTGTGTTGTGAAGTTTTCAAGTTTTGGGTAAAGATTTGATGGATTATGGAACAAGGAGTGGCAAGAGCCTAAGCTTGGGGATGCCCATGGCACCCCCAATATAGTCTAAGGACACCTAAAAGCCAAAGCTTGGGGATGCCCCCGAAGGCATCCCCTCTTTCGTCTACTTCTATCGGCAAATTTACTTGGAGCTATATTTTTATTCACCACATGATATGTGTTTTGCTTGGAGCATCTTGTATAATTTGAGTCTTTGCTTTTTAATTTACCACAATCATCCTTGCTGTACACACCTTTTTAGAGAGCCATACATGATTTGGAATTTGTTAGAATACTCTATGTGCTTCGCTTATATCTTTTGATTTATATAGTTTTGCTCTAGTACTTCACTTATATCTTTTAGAGCACGGTGGTGGATTTCCTTTATAGAAACTATTGATCTCTCATGCTTCACTTAGATTATTTTGAGAGTCTTAATAGCATGGTAATTTGCTTAAAATCCTAATATGCTAGGTACTCAAGAATAATAAATTCTCTTATGAGTGTGTTGAATACTATGATAAGTTTGATACTTGATAATTGTTTTGAGATATGGAGATGGTGATATTAAAGTCATGCTAGTTGAGTAGTTGTGAATTTGAGAAATACTTGTGTTGAAGCTTGTGATTCCCGTAGCATGCATGTATGGTGAACCGTTATGTGATGAAGTCGGAGCATGATTTATTTTTTGATTTTCTTCCTTATGAGTGGCGGTCGGGGACGAGCGATGGTCTTTTCCTACCAATCTATCCCCTAGGAGCATGCGCGTAATACTTTGCTTTGATAACTTGTAGATTTTCGCAATAAGTATATGAGTTCTTTATGACTAATGTTGAGTCCATGGATCATACGCACTATCACCCTTCCATCATTGCTAGCCTCTCTAATACCGCGCACCTTTCGCCGGTATCATACACCCACCATATACCTTCCTCAAAACAGCCACCATACCTACCTATTATGGCATCTCCATAGCCATTCCGAGATATATTGCCATGCAACTTTCCACCTTTCCGTTTATTATGACACACTCCATCATTGTCATATTGCTTAGCATGATCATGTAGTTGACATCGTATTTGTGGCAAATCCACCGTTCATAATTCTTTCATACTTGTCACTCATGAGTCATTGCATATCCCGGTACACCGCCGAAGGCATTCATATAGAGTCATATCTTGTTCTAAGTATCGAGTTGTAATTCTTGAGTTGTAAGAAAATAAAAGTGTGATGATCATCATTATTAGAGCATTGTTCCAGTAAGGAAAGGATGATGGAGACTATGATTCCCCCACAAGTCGGGATGAGACTCCGGACAAAAAATAAAAAAAAGAGAAAGAAAAAAAAGAGGCCATAAAAAAGGGGAAAGGCCCAAATAAAAAAATGAGAGAAAAAGAGAGAAGGGAAAATGCTACTATCCTTTTACCACACTTGTGCTTCAAAGTAGCACCATGATCTTCATGATAGAGAGTCTCCTATGTTGTCACTTTCATATACTAGTGGGAATTTTTCATTATAGAACTTGGCTTGTATATTCCAATGATGGGCTTCCTCAAAATGCCCTAGGTCTTCATGAGCAAGCAAGTTGGATGCACACCCACTTAGTTTCTTTTGTTGAGCTTTCATATACTTATAGCTCTAGTGCATCCATTGCATGGTAATCCCTACTCACTCACATTGAAATCCATTGATGGGCATCTCCATAGCCCGTTGATACGCCTAGTTGATGCGAGACTATCTTCTCCCTTTTTGTCTTCTCCACAACCACCACTCTATCCCACCTATAGTGCTATATCCATGGCTCACGCTCATGTATTGCGTGAAGATTGAAAAAGTTTTGAGAATGTCAAAAGTATGAAACAATTGCTTGGCTTGTCATCGGGGTTGTGCATGATTTAAATACTTTGCGTGGTGAAGATGGAGCATAGCCAGACTATATGATTTTGTAGGGATAACTTTCAGCCATGTTATTTTGAGAAGACATAATTGCTTAGTTAGTATGCTTGAAGTATTATTATTTTTTGTGTCAATATGAACTTTCATCTTGAATCTTTCGGATATGAATATTCATACCACAATTAAGAAGAATTACATTAAAATTATGCCAAGTAGCACTCCGCATCAAAAATTCTGTTTTTATCATTTACCTACTCGAGGACGAGCATGAATTAAGCTTGGGGATGCTTGATACGTCTCCAACGTATCTATAATTTTTGATTGCTCCATGCTATATTATCTACTGTTTTGGACATTATTGGGCTTTATTATCCACTTTTATATTATTTTTGGGACTAACCTATTAACCGGAGGCCCATCCCAGAATTGCCGTTTTTTGCCTATTTTAGGGTTTCGAAGAAAAGGAATATCAAACGGAGTCCAAACGGAATGAAACATTCGGGAACGTGCTTTTCTCAACGAACAAGACCCAGGAGACTTGGACCCTACGTCAAGACACAAAAGAGGAGGCCACGAGGTAGGGGGCGCGCCTACCTCCCCCAGGCGCGCCCTCCACCCTCGTGGGCCCCCTGTTGCTCCACCGACTTACTCCTTCCTCCTATATATACCTAGGTACCCCCAAACGATCAGATATGGAGCCAAAACCCTAATTCCACCGCCGCAACTTTCTGTATCCACGAGATCCCATCTTGGGGCCTGTTCCGAAGCTCCGCTGGAGGGGGATCGATCACGGAGGGCTTCTACATCAACACCATAGCCCCTCCGATGAAGTGTGAGTAGTTTACCTCAGACCTACGGGTCCATAGTTAGTAGCTAGATGGCTTCTTCTCTCTTTTTGGATCTCAATACAAAGTTCTCCCCCTCTCTTGTGGAGATCTATTCGATGTAATCTTCTTTTTGCGGTGTGTTTATTGAGATCGATGAATTGTGGGTTTATGATCAAGTCTATCTATGAATAATATTTGAATCTTCTCTGAATTCTTTCATGTATGATTGGTTATGTTTGCAAGTCTCTTCGAATTATCAGTTTGGTTTGGCCTACTAGATTGATCTTTCTTGCAACGGGAGAAGTGCTTAGCTTTGGGTTCAATCTTGCGGCGTCCTTTCCCAATGACAGTAGGGGCAGCAAGGCACGTATTGTATTGTTGCCATCGAGGATAATAAGATGGGGTTTTCATCATATTGCATGAGTTTATCCCTCTACATCATGTCATCTTGCTTAAGGCGTTACTCTGTTTTCATTAACTTAATACTCTAGATGCATACTTAGTTATTTCCTTTTGATTTTACTTTGCTTTTATTTTACTTTGCATCTTTATCATAAAAATACCAAAAATATTATCTTATCATATCTATCAGATCTCACTCTCGTAAGTGTCCGTGTAGGGATTGACAACCCCTATTTGCGTTGGTTGCGAGGATTTATTTGTTTTGTGCAGGTATGAGGGACTCGCGCGTAGCCTCCTACTAGATTGATACCTTGGTTCTCAAAAACTGAGGGAAATACTTATGCTACTTTGCTGTATCATCCCTTCCTCTTTGGGGAAAACCAATGCAGTGCTCAAGAGGTAGCAGACACCCCAAAGACACACCAAGATTTCTCTTAGCTGTGTGCGGTGCCCCTCTCCACAGTTTACCACCTCGGTCATATTGTCGTAGTGCTTAGGCGAAGCCCTGTGCGTATCACATCACCAACACCATCGCCATGCCGTCGTGCTGACAAAACTCTCCCTTGACCCTCTACTGGATCAAGAGCTCGAGGGACGTCATCGTGATGAATGTGTGTTGAACACAGAGGTGCCGTACGTTCGGTACTTGGATCGGTTGGATCATGAAGACGTTCGACTACATCAACCGCGTTAACATAACGCTTCTTCTTTCGGTCTATGAGGGTACATGGACACACTCTCCCCTCTCATTGCTATGCATCTCCTAGTTAGATCTTGCGTGATCGTAGGATTTTTTTGAATTACTACGTTCCCCAACAAAGGAACCATTACAGGATTATAGCTCGGGTGAGATCCCTGACGAACCTGCCACGTATTGGAGAACCTGACATCCATAACAGTCATGTAGCGACGGACATGCTCGTCCTCCTCCCTGACACGATGACGTACCACCTCCGGTGGGGCCGGCTCCCTCCGTACTGAAAGTGGCCCATGTGAGCGCCACCAAAGGAGCTCCGGGTCGATGATAGGACCCGGGGCCGGGTTCCTCACCAAGCGGCGCGACCCTGAAGGTAGCACCTCCCAGTGCCAGCCCGGCGGAGCCCAGTCTCGGACATGGATCCTCTGAAGCAGGACGTCGTCGCGAACGGGTCGACGGCGAGGATGCGGGTCGGGCATCGTTGACGTCGAGAACAAATACTATATGCAAAGGTAACATTTTTTTTAAATGATTGGATTGCGATTTCTTACATACAAATTTTAAAAATGATATTGTTGCATCTATCAAAATTTTATATGCAAATAACATTTTTTAAATTCTATATGCAAATTCTATATGCAAACTTTTTACATATGTCGACGATCAAATATCGTTGCATATGTCAAAATTCAAACTTTGACACATGATATCTAGGTAGCTAATTCATCTAACATTAATATATATATATATATATATATAATATATCTAGCTATTTCATCTAACATTGTAAGAAAAGTATAAAAAACCAATTCATCTAGCATTAATTAATATATCTAATTCATCTAACTAAACGTATAAAAAACTAATTCATCTAACATTAATATGTCTAGCTAATTCATCTAACATTTGACATTAATCTAATTAATTAATTCATCTAAACCTTTGACATTAATCTAATTTAATCTAATTAATTAATTCATCTAAAACCTTTGTATAAAAAACTAGAAAACAGAAAAAACTAAAAATATAAAAATATAACATCTAAGTGTGTGTGTACATGTACATGTGTGTGTGTGTGCGGGCTTGGGAGGGCGGCCGACCATGGTGGGAGTATCACAGCGCGGGGCGACGACGGGGGCGGCGACGTGCCGGTGCGGGGACGGGCCAGCGACAAGGCCGGCGCGCGAGTCGACGGGGACGGGCCGGCGACGGGGGCAGCGACGGGGGGCGGCGACGAGGATCAAAGATGTAGAGGAGACGAAGAAGAGAGTAAGGAACTGAAAATTTCGTAAGTGCTATATATATAGGAGGGACCTTTAGTACTGGTTGGAGCCACCAACCGGTACTAAAGGTCAAATTTGGCGAGACCAAGCGGCGAGAAGCCACCCCCTTTAGTACCGGGTTGTGGCTCCGACCGGTACTAAAGACTCCCCTTTAGTACCGATTGGAGTGACGACTCGGTACTAAAGGGGGTGCGCTGGCGTAGGTGCGGTGCGGCAAGTTTAGTCCCACCTCGCTAGCCGAGGGGCGTCCGCACTGGTTTATAAGCCCCAGTGCAGTAGCTCTCTCGAGCTCCTCTCTAAGCAGGCCATTGTGGCCTAATGAACCTGTGCTGCCCTATTGGGCCTACTAGGCTAGCGGGCCTGCATCCTGGCCCAACTACAGGTTGGGTTTCTAGTCGTATGCAGGCCGCTGTGGCCCAGTAGGCGGGCATTTTTTATTTAGTTTTTTCTTTTCTACTTTATTTATTTTCTTTTATTATTTCTGAGTTGTTTTTTGCTATATTTAGAATTTCTTTGTGAATATTTTTGCTTTAGGTACAAAAAATTACAAACTTTCTGTTAGTGCCACTAGTTATCAAATTTAAATAGTTTAAATTTGAATTATTTGAAATTTGTGTGAATCACTAGTTTGGGAATAACTTTACTTTAGAAATAGATTTTTCAGTGATTCTTTTTCTTATGTTTAATATTAGTGTGTTTTATCATTATATTCAATTTGGTAATTCTTAGGTTATTTAAAAAATGAAATGCCTTTGTAACAGATGAGTTTTCATCTGAAACCTTGATACTTCGAAAGAGATTGTCCATTTTGTACATGAAGTGCATCCAATTTTTGCTGTAACCCTCTCTACTTTTTTACACATGCTATGTGGATGAAATAATGATACCATGTGAACTTTCAACCTTTTCAGAGTTCCTTTGAATCATAACCCGGGTGAGGGCCGACGGGGACGGATATCAAAACCATGGCACTATGTATAACAAATAATGTATGGGTAAGATAATTATACAAGTAACTATATATCTAAATCACACAAATATGATTTTTTAATATAAAAAAGATAAGAACAAGCAGCTCATCACAAGGTGGTGCCGGTGACAGGACGGTGCGGGCGATCGATGATTGTTAGGACGGAGACGGGAAGGCACTAAGTAAACCACACCTACATATGCAAACTAAGAGTTATTTTGACCTCAAATTGCATACAAATCAAATAGTACCACATATAATTCCTCCCAAAATAAAACCCAAAAATCACTATACTTATAGATCATTGCAAGAGGTAATCTAGCAATGAGAGATGAAAGGACAAAGTTGCTAACCTTTGTGATCACTTGGATGGATGGGGTGCCTTCAAATCTTGGACAACTTTTGGCAAAAATGGAGGTGAGCTCGAGCAAGAGGGGAAGAAAACAAAGAGGAGGGAAAAGAGCGCTTTGGCTCGGGCTAGACGGAGCACTATATATAGTGATATCTTTAGTCCCAGTTGGTTATACGAACCATGACTAAAGGTGCATCTCTAGTACCGGTTTATGGCATGAACTGATACTAAAGGTGCTGGTGGGGCCCTAGACTGACAACAGCCTGCCACCATCTCTTTAGTACTGGTTCGTGGCACGAACCGATACTAAAGGTTCGCCATGAACCGGTACTAATGAGCACCTCCCTCCTAGCTATTGGATCCGACACTAATAGTCACATTAGTGCCGGTTCAATTACAAAGAGGGACTAATGTGCTTCACATTAGGCCCTTTTTCTACTAGTGTGAGCTGCGTCGACCGCCTCACGGGATAGCACCGACTTGACATTACCCCTTGCCACCATGAGAGCCCCGACTTCGTATCAGCGTTGCGTCGCTTGTTCTTGCCCACGGGCTTGTATTGCACGACTTTAGTTTCTTACTGTCGTACTTTGTTATCCTTTGCTCCATTGTTGAACTCGCAAGGGCCTCAGTTTAAGGCCGGGCAAGCGCCTCCTTTCTACAAAAAATGCACATAGCTCTATTAGCTTGATGTATTATAAAAAAGAGTGAATCCCACCTTTTACCCCTAAGTTTGACATTTTTAATACTAATTACCTTATTTAAGAGAATTTCATCCGTCATACTCCATTTAACAAAGGGTCCCTCGCGTCGCTAGCCATTGGATTTAGCAGGGCACCAGATTCATCTGTCAGTTTTCCAACTAGGGTGATGTTGCGCTCAAAGGTTTGCAACAAAGTTCCTATTGCAGTACTTTTGCAACAGATATATTGTTGAATATTTTTTTTGCAACAAAACTAATGTTGTGGAATTTTAACAAGTGTTATGGCAGAAAGTTTTCCAACATTGTTGATGCTGCAGAAATCCATTTTGCAACAAGGAGGATGTGGCAAGAATTTGCAGCGAGCTCCCAACGAACATGGTGCGGGAGGAGCAGTGCCACCCATCCTCATTGTCGCACTGCCATCGACGAGCGATGGACCTCCGACCAGGTCGCCTCGCCGCCATCTTCCTCTCCGGCAAGGTGTGCGCACCGCGCACTGTTGACAGTCGTGATGAAGGTGTGCGGTAACGGTGGCCACTACGCCCGACCCCAACTACAACCTCGCCGCCATCCACCTCTTCGGTGAGGTGGGCGGTTGGCATTGCTGCGTTGAAGCATCGGGTGACGCGCGTCCCTCGTTCAGCGTTATGGGATCTGGATGCACCGCCACGCCTTCGTGGGACTACAACAGACTAGTTGTTGCGATGGTAAGATTGCAACAACGGGCCAGTTGCAAATCTAAGTGCTGGTGGCCCATGGGCACCTGGCGTGCAGGGAAGACGGCGGACGCAGGAGCTATGATCGCTCGGGTGATTAGAAGTGTTTTCCTTTAACAAAAGTGTTGCCATAATTTATGCTTTTTAAATTTTTGAGAGCATTCTGACCGGTGGATCACAATTATCAGGTCCAGCTAGCGTGCCATGTCATCAGGTTTTTCCTAGGCAAAATTTCTGCAGACTGAACCGGTTCGCAAATTCGACCGGACCGTACTAGACTAGACTGGTGTAACGCCTGGATAATTAAGCTATAGTGAACCTCTGCTAATGATGCCATGTCACCTCGGTTACTGTTGATAAACTCACATTGATTCGAAATAGATTCAAATTCAAATTCAAAATCAAGTCAAACAGTAAAGGTTTTCAAATATGAAAACTAAAATGTTCATCATGTGGAAAATAATCCCTAACTAATTTTGGTGGTGGAATGTAACGCCCTCGATGTGGCTATATCTCCTACGTGTCGAAGCACGACTTAGAGGCATAACCGCATTGAAAGCAAGGTCGCAAGTGAGGTAATCTTCACAACAACCCATGTAAATAAAATAAGGGGAAAGGTACATAGTTGGCTTACAGTCGCCACGTCACACAAATACATAAATAAGTCATTACATTCATCCAATACACTCAGGGTCCGACTACGGTACCAAAATAAAGATCAACCCCCAAATGCGACAAAGTCCCCGATCGCCCCAACTGGGCACCACTACTGATCATCTGGGAAAGATACATAGTAACGGCGAGAGTCTTCATCGAACTCCCACTTGAGCTCGGTCATATCATCTGGAACGGTATCATCGGTCCCTGCATCTGGTTTAGGAAGGAATCTGTGAGTCACGGGGACTCAGCAATCTCACACCCTCGCGATCAAGACTATTTAAGCTTATAGGTAAGGCAAAGGTATGATGTGGAGCTGCAGCAAGCGACTAGCATATATGGTGGCTAACCTATTCGCAAAAGAGAGCGAGAAGAGAAGGCAAAAGCATGGTCAAACAACTATGATCAAGAAGTGATCCTAGAACAACCTACATCAAGCATTACTCCAACACCGTGTTCACTTCCCGGACTCCGCCGAGAAGAGACCATCACGGTTACACACGCGGTTGGTGCATTTTAAGTAAGTTAAGTTTCAAGTTATCTACAACCGGACATTAACAAATTCCCATCTTCCCATAACCGCGGGCACGGCTTTCGAAAGTTCAAATCCCTGCAGGGGAGTCCCAACTTAGCCCATCAGAAGCTCTCACGGTCAACGAAGGATATTCCTTCTGCCAAGACAATCCGATCAGGCTCGGCATCCCGGTTACAAGACATCCTCGACAATGGTAAAACAAGTCCAGCAACACCGCCCGAATGTGCCGACAAATCCCGATAGGAGCTGCACATATATCGTTCTCAGGGCACACTCAGATTGTCCAAACTTCCGGTAGGCCAGCCCAGAGTTGCCCCTGGTGGCCACCGACAGCTGACGAGGTGGACCAACACTCAGAGGAGCACTGGCCCCGGGG
>NC_041390.1:438065115-438155107 GCF_002162155.2 Triticum dicoccoides | reverse complement strand
GGAAACCAAAGGGAAAAAGAGGCTAGGTGGCAAATGGTAAACCAAGGTTGGGCATTCCTGGAGGAGTTTTATTCAAGGCGAACTGTCAAGGGGTTCCCATTATAACCCAACCGTGTAAGGAACGCAAAATCCGGGAACATAACACCGATATGACGGAAACTAGGGTGGCAAGAGTGGAACAAAACACTAGGCAAAAGGCCGAGCCTTACACCCTTTACCAAGTATATAGTTGCATTAAGATAAACAAGATAATATTGTGATATCCCAACAATAAACAATGTTCCAACAAGGAACGATCTCCAATCTGCACCTGCAACTAGCAATGCTATAAGAGGGGCTGAGCAAAGCGGTAACATAGCCAAACAACGGTTTGCTAGGACATGGTGGGTTAGAGGTTTGACATGGCAATATGGGAGGCATGATAAGAAAGTGGTAGGTATCGTAGCATAGACATAGCAAAATAGCGTGCATCTAGCAAGCAAAGATAGAAGTGATTTTGAGGGTATGGTCATCTTGCCTGCAAAGCTTTCAGAGTTGCCTTGATCCTCGTAAGCAAACTCAACGGGCTCCTCGTTCACGAACTCGTCTCCTGGCTCTATCCAAACAAGAATAAGAAGCAAAAAGGAACACAATCAACCACATGCAATGCTCAAGCAACATGATGCAAACATGGTATGGTATGCGGGATGCGATATGTGATGCATAGGCATGATTTGGAAAGGAATGAATGAACCTGGCCTCAACTTGGAAATCCAAGAGTTCCACCGGAAAGAGGAGTTGATTTCGGTTAAAATCGATATAAAGATCACCGGAATCGGATGCACGGTTTGGAAATGGCAAGCAAAACAAATATGGCACCGGTCTGCGATAATCAGCAAGTAGCCATCTAAATGCATCAAGTTAAATATGCTACAACACTCAAACTTGACAACAAAATACATGGCAGGGATCCACTCATGATTCTTGACAAAAGATGAACATTGAGCTATGGCTAATTCATCCATTAACAGGTTCAGACAAGCATGGCCAAAGTGCAAATGCTAACAGGTTTCAGACTTAGTGAAATTAACACAAGTCTGGAATTTATCATCAGGAAGCACACTTTAGAGCATGAAAACTACATGCTATAGGAACATATCATGGCAAGGAAAGGCATGGCATGAAGCTACTCTAAGCATATAACAAAAGTCCCTTAGTGACCTTGAGCCAAAAGGGATCAGAAAATACAATTGCAAGCATGTGAACATGGCAAAAACATAAACAGATTCAGACTTGGTGAAAAACTGGAGCATGCAAAACAGTTAACGAGTAGGCATGTTTACGAGCTCGATGCACTCACTACAGAGCATTGCATGACAATCTAAGCATACACCCATCAAGAAGACATGGCATAGAAGCTAGACATGGCAAGAACAACAACATAGTGTGCACAGACCAATAGCAACATCCTCGGCAAAATCGCTAAACATGTCAACAATCTACCAGAATCATTTTATAGCAAAAGTAGAGCTCGATTGACTCAAGCTAAGGTTCTCCATAATTTCAAACAAAGACATGGATGGATAGAGAACCACAATATTAACAAAACATACTTACTGGTCATCCTCAAAAGAGGCACGAATCACTAGGAAACAACAAGAACATATGGCATAAAGACAAAAACAGGACAAGGACTTCGTGAAAGTGAAATTCTAAGTCCCTGAAATCAGCATCAACGATTACGCTACTTTGCATGCTTGTGCTATTCACCACAAATATCACAAAAATACATGGCAAGCACCTCTGTAAAGATGGCATGGCATTCTACAAAACACATGTAGAGCTCAGGATCATAGCATGCACACATTAATCATGGCAAAAATGACAAAAGGCCATTTGCTGAAACAGATCTGACAAATTCATCACATAGCCCTCTTCAAACAGCATTTCGGGCACCAAGATGAGCTCAAAAGAAAATGATGCAATGAGATGAAATTATGTACTCGTCGAGGCGAACATTTTGACATGCTACACGCACGAATCGGAGCTACGGATACAGAGTTATGGCATGCAGAAAAATGCAAATAAACTAGGGTTTGGGGACGAAAAAGTCAAGCGATGGATCTGGATCTGGATCTCGAGCACTGTAGCACGCACAGCTCCTGAGGGTCACCGGAGTGAGGGGGGTTCACTGGAGAAAGGGGGGCCCAGGAGGTGCGCCGGCGAGGTAGGGAGTGGCGGCGGCGGCGTGCTCCTCCACAGCCGCGCGGGCGCGCAGGGTCCCGGTGGCCGCTTCGGGGCGCGGGCGGAGCCGGTGAGCTCTGCGGCGGCGGGACCGGCTCGGTGCGGTGGCGGGAGGCGCCGACGTCGAAGGAGAGGAGCGGCGCTGGGAGGAGGCACGCACGGGGAGGCGCGAGGAGGCGGCGGGCTGTTCGGGCCCCGCGGGCCGGATCTGGGCCGTGCGGGCCCGCGGCGGCGCGCGGTGGAACGGCGGCGGTGCGACACTTGGCGGCACGAGAGTGGTGGCGGCGAAGCGTCCAGCGCCGGCGGACACGTCCGGCGCGCGGAGAGCGGATTTCTAGGGTTTTGAGGAAGGAGAGACCCAAAATTTCGGAGGAGGGGATAGTTTTATAGGTAGAGGGAGCTAGGAAGCTCCAAATGAGGTGCGGTTTGCGGCCACGCGATCGTGATCAAACGCTCTAGATGATGGGAGAGGTTTATGTGGGTTTTGGGCCAGTTTGAAAGGGTGTTGGGCTGCAACACACATGAGGCCTTTTCGGTCCCTCGGTTAACCGTTGGAGTATCAAACGAAGTCCAAATGGTACGAAACTTGACAGGCGGTCTACCAGTAGTAAACCAAGGCCGCATGAAAAGTCTCGGTCCAATAAAATGTTTAACACCCACACGCGAAAAGAGGTAGAAAGGGCCACCAGAGGACATAGGAGCGCCAGAATGCAAAACGGACAACGGGGAAAATGCTCGGATGCATGAGACGAACACGTATGCAAATGCAATGCACATGATGACATGATATGAGATGCATGACAAAGACAACAACAAAACTCGACAATGAGGAAATGACATAACTTAGTGCCGGAAACAGCAAGAGTTGAGATACATATAAGGTAAATTACATCCTGGGTGTTACATGGAACCAACCTTTTTCAAAATGTTTAAACGCCCTAGACTAATTAAAAACAATGGCTAAAATAGTAATTTAACTGCTTTTGAAATTATAAAATTATTAAAATAATTTATTTGGGTCCAAACTAGGTTTGGAAGTGGCCTATATTGATGATACTAATTTAGGGGCTAACTTGGTATTTTGTAAAACTAAAATATATAGATGAAAACAGAAAGAATAAAAGAAAAAGAGAAACAAAATAATGAAAAAGAGCAAGGCCCCAACCCCCACATGGGCCTCGGCCACCCGACCGACCCAGCCCATCACCTACCCCCGGGTCAGTTCTTCCTCCCGTTCCCCCAACCGGGGTCGCAAAAGGGGCGAACCCCGCCGGACCCGTTCACTGGCGCCGACAACGGGATAAGGTCCCCCGGCTCTCTCCCTCCCTCCCCTGATCCACTCACTTCCCCACGCCCCTCTCTCCTCGCAAACCCTAGCACGCCCAGTTACTCCCCGCACTCGCCCTCGCTCCCTTCCTTGTGCGTTCGAACGCCGCCATGGACGCGCTCCGTAGGAGCTCGTGGCCACCGGCCACCCTGATACGTCTTCGTCGTATCTACTTTTCCAAACACTTTTTCCCTTGTTTTGGAATCTAACTTGCATGATTTGAATGGAACTAACCCGGACTAATGCTGTTTTCAGCAGAATTGCCATGGTGTTATTTTTGTGCAGAAACAAAAGTTCTCAGAACGACCTGAAAATCCACGGACAATTATTTTGGAATATATAATAAATACTGGAAGGAAGATCCATGTCAAGGGGGGGAGGGGGGCTCCACCGGTCCATGAGGGTGGGGGCGCGCCCTACCCCCCTGGGTGCGCCCCCTGCCTCGTGGGCCCCCTGACGCTCCACCGACCTCAACCTGGACTCCATATATTCACTTCCCGGGAGAAAAACACAAGGGAGAAGGATTCATTGCGTTTTATGATACGGAGCCGCCGCCAAGCCCTAAACTCTCTCGGGAGGGCTGATCTGGAGTCCGTTCGGGGCTCCGGAGAGGGGAATCCGCCACCATCGTCATCATCAACCATCCTCCATCACCAATTTCATGACGCTCACCGCAATGCGTGAATAATTCCATCATAGGCTTGCTAGACGGTGATGGGTTGGATGAGATTTACCATGTAATCGAGTTAGTTTTGTTAGGGTTTGATCCCTAGTATCCACTATGTTCTGAGATTGATGTTGCTATGAGTTTGCTATGCTTAATGCTTGTCACTAGGGCCCGAGTGCCATGATTTCAGATCTGAACCTATTATGTTTTCATCAATATATGAGAGTTCTTGATCCTATCTTGCAAGTCTATAGTCACCTATTATGTGTTATGATCCGTTAACCCCGAAGTGACAATAATCGGGATACTTATCGGTGATGACCGTAGTTTGAGGAGTTCATGTATTCACTATGTGTTAATTCCTTGTTCCAGTACTCTATTATAAGGAGGCCTTAATATCCCTTAGTTTCCAATAGGACCCCGCTGCCACGGGAGGGTAGGACAAAAGATGTCATGCAAGTTCTTTTCCATAAGCACGTATGAATATATTCGGAATACATGCCTACATTACATTGATGAACTGGAGCTAGTTCTGTGTCACCCTAGGTTATGACTGTTACATGATGAACCGCATGCAGCATATTTCTCCATCACCGACCCATTGCCTACGAGCTTTCCATATATTGTTCTTCGCTTGTTTACTTTTCTATTGCTACTATTATAATCACTATAAAACACCAAAAATATTAATTTTGCTACCGTTACCTTTTATCACCATTACCACTACTATCATATTACTTTGCTACTAAACACTTTGCTGCAGATACTAAGTTTCCATGTGTGGTTGAATTGACAACTCAGCTGCTAATACTTGAGAATATTCTTTGGTTCCCCTTGTCAGGACCCCGATTCCAAGTCACATCGATCTAGCCGGTAACACCTCATATCACTTTGCGGCCTCACGCACGGTATTCCCACGGGTGTCGCCTTACCATGGCCCGGGACCGTTTGCGCCTTTTGGCTCACGTATATGATAATGTCGCTAGCATCCATATGACAGAGAACCCGGGCCGACATGGCTAGTCGTGAACCCAAAGCGGCACTAACCTATGGGGACAGGCATACATGAATCACATCGAGCATGTCGGTCAGCAACGTGTGAATCCGGGCTGTAGCGCTGGGCTAACAGGACTCCGGATGTCACCGCGTGACATTTCCCCGAAGGGACAGACACAGGAACGAAGTGAAACACATGCCGGCTAGTCAAGTGATCTGAGCAGTAGTGCTGGGCTAGCAGGACTCCGGTGAACCGGGCTGTAGCGGACTACTATGGCTCAAGGAAGCACTGGACTACATTTCCCCATAAGAGAGGCTGCCAAGGATAAACAACTAGATTGTCGGATCCCACACATACCAAGCATTTCAATCATACACACAATATGCTCGATATGTGTAAATACAACACGGCATCACAACATAACTCTACGACTCAAAGTATTTATTCATTAGGCTCCGAGGAGCGAGATATTACAATAATGGGTCTTATGACCCAACATACAGAGCATACAAGCAACAAGCACATGCGGATGCTTAACTTGTCTGAGTACAGACAATTACAAATGAAGAAGGCTGAGAAGCCTGAATATCTACCAGATCCTGCCAAGAGCACAAGATCATAGCTGAGGTATCAAGCTAAACGTCGAAGTCCATGCGGAACTACTAGCGAGACTGACGTCTCTCTGCAAAACATAAAATAGGCAAACGTGAGTACAAATGTACCCAGCAAGACTTACATCAGAACTAGCTACATATGCATCGGTATCAGCAAGGGGGGGTGGTGGAGTTTAACTGCAGCAAGCCAGCTTTGACTCAGTGGCTAACCTGAACTACGACTGCAAGCAACTCTTTTGAGGTGGCGCACACGAGTCCACATATTCACCATTCAATACACCACTATGGATCCGCTCCCGTCTCCCTACAAGAAGGCCATCCATAGCACTCACACTTATCTTGCGAGTTTTAGAGTATCCACTTTCACTCGTCTATGAACTATGCAAGGGGTCCAAGTTTCCATATCCGAGGAATCCGGCTATTCGAATAGATAATGATAACCCTGCAGGGGTGTACTTCTTCACACATGCTCCCACCACTTACCGTCGTTTACACGACATGTACTCGGCAACCTTCAAGCGGAAGCCCAACGAGGGTGTCGGCCATGGCCTACCTAAACACCTAAGTCTCTAGTCCAGGTTTATCGCCTATCCAGGTTCCATCCGTAGGGAGTCCGGCCGAGGTTTCCACATACGGCCCCGAACGATGTGAATAGGGTTCCCGAGACACCAAACGAGCGCCCGGTACACCGTGCCACGGTGTATCTACCGCAACATATCCCACCCCTAGGGTCAGCGCTACGCACGGCCGCCAACACATAACCTACAAACACCAGAAACTACTTGCAACTCCTGGACAGTGTACTAGGGTGATTAAGAAGCCGAGAGGGTCCATTGGTTTTGGGCCCAATGTGTGGTAGTAACCGTTTCATGGATCACAAACACAGAACTCAGTTCCTAAGGACGGCTCCAATGAGACAACCCACCATGTACTCCTACATGGCCTCTCACCGCTACCTTTACCAAATCGTGTTCACACATTTAGCTCTCAACAGTAGGACATGTTCACACACCTCCGATTCATTCCCGATGAATCAGACCTGACTCAACTCTAAGCAGTAGCAGGCATGACAAACAAACATGAATGAGTAGGCACATCAGGGCTCAAACAACTCCTACTCATGCTAGTGGGTTTCATCTATTTACTGTGGCAATGACAGGCCATGCAGAGGATAAGGAATTCAACTACCGCAACAAGTAACAGAGGAATTGTGTTGTCCTAATGCAGTAAAAGAGAGCAGGAGCGAGAGAGTGGGATTGTATCGGAATGAACAAGGGGGTTTTGCTTGCCTGGCACTTCTGAAGATATCATTGGGTCTTCATCAGTGTCAATGATCACAGCGTCGGTACAACGTCTATCGAGAGGGGACAACCACCGGCAAACACAGAAAGAACACAATCAATGAAATGCACAATATGATGCATGATCATGACATGTCAATATGCTGTGTTTTCAGCTAATGCAACTAGCAACAGGTTAAATGGGGTTGGTTTGAACCCTAAGTTCAAATTCAAACTCCATATGTGATTTCTTAAATGCCACTTAATTGGATTGTCCTAAACAGAAACTTTAAGTTGTTCCAACATGCATGAAAATGCCAGATTCAGATTATTTGGATTTTTTTTGATAATTTTTCATATATAAATCTTTTCAATCTGAGTTATAGATTATTTTCTATGATTTTCAAAGTTTTGGATATTTTCTGAAAATAAATAAATCATTTAGATTTATTTAAAATGCAGAAAAGGTTTTACTGCGTCAGCATGACGTAAGAGTGACGTCATCAGGTCAACTGTGGCTGGCTAGGTCAAACCTGACCAGTAGGGCCTACTGGTCAGTGACACAGTGCTGGCTCGAGTCAATGACAGGTGGGACCGGTCAAAGGCCACGTCAGCAAAGTCAACCTGACGTGTGGGCCCGGTGGTTTAGTCTAAGTTAAATAGGGAATAAATCCTGGGGTTAATTAGCGCGTGGGGCCCATCCGTCAGTGGCACAATGATTAGCTAATGGCGTCATTAGTGTTAACTAAGTGTGCCACGTCGGAGTCACCGGAGTTTAGCCGGCGGCGACCAAAACCGTGGTGGCAACTCGCCGGAGTTGCTCGGGTTTCGCACACAGGCCGCGGTTTGAGCCGCGGTTGGTCTCTACGGGTAGGTGGCATTGCAGCGCGTCGCCTGGTGGCAGTAGCCGGGCCTGGGGTGGCCGGAAAAGACGCCGATGACGACGTTGGCAGCTGCTGGAGCTCGGGCGAGCTCGGGGTCGTCGCTAGGAGGCACAGCAGGAGGTGCGGAGGGGTGATGCGGGCTCCTGGGGACACTACGAGTGCAGGGAAGTGCTCGGTTGCGAGCTTGCGCGGGTGTGGCCACGGCTACGCCATGGCCGGCGGCGAGATGCTCTCGGGCTCGAAGAGGGCGGCGACTACACGGCGCAAATGAGTAGGGGGGAAGTGGGGATCGAAGGAGAAGCTCACGGGGAGTGCAGCGGTGGTCTTGGGGAGCTCGGGGAAGCAACGGAGCGGGCGCACGGTCGTCAGCGATCTCGGCGGACCGAGGTTGAAGAAGACGGCGATGGCGGTGCTGCGGTGCGTCCCGGCTTGCTTGACTTGGCGGAGAGGTCGGGGATGATGTGGCGGAGCGCCTGGACTGGTCGGGGAAGCGAGGGGGAGGAAGTGGACACGGAAACGACGAGCGGCGGCGATGGCTCCGCTCGGCTTTGGGAGAGAGAGCGAGAGAGCGAGAGCGTCAAGGGGGTCCAGGGGGTAGCGTGGCATCGCAGAGGGAGTGCAGGGCGACGAGGGGGCAGCCAGGCAGGCAGCTGCCGGCGTGGCACGCCGCAGCACCGTGGCTGTCTTCTCCTCTGCCTTCTGGCAGGAGGAAGAAGACGCCCCTGCCCTCGGTGGGCCGGCCAGGTGGCTGGGTTGCCAGGTGGCTGGGCCTAGCACAGGGGAGGCCCAGGTTTGTTCCTTCTCTCTCTCTCTTTTATTTAGTTTCTGTTTTCTATTTTTCTGTAATTGTTTTGACTTAATTAAAATGCTAAGGCATTTTCTAAAACCCTGAAAATAATTGTGGGCTCTGTATGGAATATTTCCAACAGCCCTCACTTAAGTTCAGAATTATTTGGACATTTAATATATTATATTGCATTTAATTGTCCAAATGCAAATACGTATGAATTAACTCCAAAATCCAGAAATGTCCTAGAAATGTGTGCATCATTTTTGGAAGAAGTTTTCACCCATTCCAAAATTGATGAACTTTTCTAAAAGCCATTTTGGGTAGATGGAAAAGATTTAATTTGACCCTAGTTGTATTTCACTTGCTGCTAGGGTTTATCAGTCCCCATTTCAAAATTAATAGAATTTAGACATGATGCATGGAGGCTAATGCAAAGGCAGGCAAGGCCTGAACTGGGGCTGTGACACCCCTTGTGTCGAATCAATAAATTTGGGTTGAATACTCTACCCTCGAAAACTGTTGCGATCCCCTACACTTGTGGGTTATCAAGACTATTTTCTGGCGCCGTTGCCAGGGAGCATAGCTCTATTCTTTGAGTTACTTGCGATTTATATCTGCTTATCATTATGAAGAACTTGAAAGACGCAAGAACAAAAATGTATCCCTCAACTACGAGGGGATGTAAGGAACCACCATCTAGCTCTGCACTTGATTCACCTTCTGTTTTGAGTAAGCTTGCGACAAATAAACCTGCTTCTGCTATTAATTCTGATATGTCGCATGTTATTGATGATGTCACTTCTGCTATGCATGTTACTTATGATGAAACTACTTCTATGCTTGATACTACTGTGCCACTTGGTGAATTTCTTGATGAACAACTTGCTAGGGCTAGAGAGAATGAAATTATTGAAACTGATAATATTGATGAAAGTGATGATGAAGAGTCTCCCCCTAGATATGAATTACATGTTGTGCCTGAGGGCTATGTTATGGATGAAGAAACTGCTAGAGATTTTCTTGATTGCAATGATAGGAGTGATCTTAAGAAATTATTAGCTAAGATGAAACAAAAAACTCTGAATGCTAGAATGAAATATGATCCTGCTTATGCTACTTCACCTATCTTTGTTACTGATAAGGATTATGATTTCTCTGTTGATCCTGAGATAATTACTTTAGTTGAATATGATCCTTTCTATGGTTATGAATCTGAAACTATTGTGGCACATCTTACTAAATTAAATGATATAGCTACCCTATTCACTAATGATGAGAAAACTCGCTACTATTATATCCTTAATATATTTCCGTTCTCATTAAAGGGTGATGCTAAGATATGGTTTAATTCTCTTGATCCTGGTTGTGTGCGTAGTCCCCAGGATATGATTAATTACTTCTCTGCTAAATATTTCCCCGCTCATAAGAAACAAGCTGCTTTAAGGGAAATATACAATTTTTGTGCAAATTGAAGAAGAGAGTCTCCCACAAGCTTGGGGGAGGCTTCTCCAATTACTTAATGCTTTGCCTGATCATCCTCTTAAGAAAAATGAAATACTTGACATCTTTTATAATGGACTAACCGATGCTTCCAGAGACCACCTGGATAGTTGTGCTGGTTGTGTTTTCAGGGAAAGAACACCAGATGAAGCTGAAATTCTATTGAATAATATGTTGACTAATGAAAATAATTGGACACTTCCTGATCCAATCCCTGATCCAATTCCTGAACCAACTTCTAACCCAACTCCGAAGAAAAGGGGTATTCTATTTCTTAGTCCTGAGGATATGCAAGAGGCAAAGAAATCTATGAAAGAAAAAGGTATTAAAGCTGAAGATGTTAAGAATTTACCTCCTATTGAAGAAATACATGGTCTTAATTTACCACCTGTTGAAGAAATACATGGTCTTGGTAACTCGACACAGGTACTAAAGGTAAATTCTCTCTATAGATATGATAAAGCTGAAATCCCATTTACTAAGTTTGCTAGCCCATGCTTAGATGAGTTTGATAACTTTATGGTTAAGCAAGAAAACTTCAATGCTTATTTTGGTAGAGAATTAAAACGCAATGCTGATATGCTTGAACACTTGGGTGATTATATGGCTAATGTGAAAGGTGAACTTAAACTTATTAGTAAACATGCTTCTATGGTTACCACTCAAGTAGAACAAGTACTTAAAGCTCAGAATGATTTTCTCAATGAATTAAATAATAAGAATGATAATGTTGTTAGAGTTATGACTAGAGGTGGTAAAATGACTCAGGAACCTTTGTATCCTGAAGGCCATCCTAAGAGAATTGAGCAAGATTCTCACAAAAATAATGTTGATGCACCTAGTCCTTCTAAGAGGAAGAAAAAGAAAAATGATAGGACTTTGCTTGCTTCTAGTGAACCTGTTGATGACACACCTGAGAATCCTAATGATATTTCTATTTCTGATGCTGAAACCCAATCTGGTAATGAACATGAACCTAGTGATAATGTTAATAATGATGTTCATGTTGATGCTCAACCTAGTAGTGACAATAAAGTAGATATTGAACCTACTGTTGATCTTGATAACCCACAATCAAAGAATCAACGTTATGATAAGAGAGACTTCATTGCTAGGAAGCACGGTAAAGAAAGAGAACCATGGGTTCAGAAAGCCATGCCTTTTCCTCCCAAATCATCCAAGAAAAAGGATGATGAGGATTTTGAGCGCTTTGCTGAAATGATTAGATCTATCTTCTTGCGTATGCGTTTGACTGATATTCTCAAAATGAATCCTTATGCTAAGTATATGAAAGAAATTGTTACAAATAAAAGAAAGATATCGGAAGCTGAAATTTCCACCATGCTTGCTAATTATACTTTTAAAGGTGGAATACCTAAGAAACTAGGAGATCCCGGAGTACCAACTATACCATGCTCCATTAAAAGAAACTATGTTAAAACTTCTTTATGTGATCTTGGAGCCGGTGTTAGTGTTATGCCTCTCTCTTTATATCGTAGACTTGATTTGAATAAGTTGACACCTACTGAAATATCTTTGCAAATGGCTGATAAATCAACTTCTATACCTGTCGGTATTTGTGAGGATGTGCCTGTTGTGGTTGCAAACGTTACTATTTTGACGGACTTTGTTATCCTTGATATTCCCGAGGACGATAGTATGTCTATTATTCTTGGAAGACCCTTTTTGAATACTGCACGGGCTGTTATTGATTGCACCAAAGGCAATGTCACTTTTCATGTTAATGGCAATGAGCATACGGTACACTTTCTGAGGAAACAACCTCAAGTTCATAGTATAAACTCTATTGAAAAAATTACATCGATTATTTTTGGAGGTTTTGAATTTCCTCTTCCTACTGTCAAGAAGAAATATGATATTCTTATTGTTGGGGATGTGCATATCCCCGTTGAGGTAACCTAGTGTTATTGGAAAGTTCCCCGGTTCCACGTTATTTGGAATGAGTTTGTTAACAAGACCTGATCAACCTTGTTAGTGGATTCCTTTTGATGAGCATGAGGTCGATGAATTTAGAAAACACAACTCTCTGTACCCTCTTTTTACTTTCTGTTATTTATATTAAATAAAGGAGAAATAGTAATTTCTGTCTGTTTTCTGAATTATCCATGCAATAAAAAATACCTCAAAAATAAAAGTTCTCCAAATGCCCTGAAATTTAAATATGATTTTTCTGGAATATTTGAGAATATCTGGCACTAAGAACACAACAGGGGGAGCAAGCACCTGGCCACGAGGGTGGAGGGTGCGCCCTACCCCCTGGGCGCGCCCCCTGCCTCATGGGCCCATGGTGGCTCCCCTCCACTTATCCCAGCTACCACACACTCCTTCTTCCTCCCACAAACACCACTAACCATCTCAAACCCGAGTCCAAGCTCATTTTGCTGCCATTTTCGATCTCCTTGCTCAAAGCACCTCTCACAAAACTGCTTTGGGGGATTGTTCCTTGGTATGTGACTGCTCCAATGGTCCAATTAGTTTTTGTTCTAGTGCTTTATTCATTGCATATTTTTTTTCTTAGGTGACCCTGTTTTTGAGCTTGCATGTCAAATTTATGTGGTCAAAAGTAGTTTTGAGGTATGATATTTCCTCTAGGCACTTGTAGGAGTAATTGCTATCAATATTGTTGAGTTTGGTTCACTTTTATTTTGAAGTTACTAAATTTTTTTCCAGAAATTTTCAGAAAAAGATGAAGAGATTTTTGAGGGGCTCATTGAGCCGAAGCTCGAAGGATAAGCAAAGTGAGGAGGATAAGAGGCCCAAATATAATCTTCCTCGCACCGCAGAGGTTCGGCCATGTGAATGGCCTTGTGATGATTTCTTGAGAAGAACCGGGATTTATGATGATTTCTATGAATTGACTGAGAATGCAGGCCTCACCGCCTTCCTCCACGACCGACGCGAACATTATCTCTTACTCACCAGTATCTTTGTGCAAAACTTTCATTTCCATGCTAGGAGCTCACCACCTACGGTGGAATTTTATTTATATGATGAGCATAAGGAGATGTCAGTTCAAGATTTTTGTCGGGTTTGTTTGATCCCTTTCGAGGGCAGCATAGAGGAACCACATCGTGACGATGTGGATGGGTTTATTGATACAATTACTGTAGGGGAAACGAGGAAAGTTTATGACGCACGAATTACTAGCATACACTTTCCTGTCCTACATTACTTTGCTATATTTGCTAGTAGATGCTTAATTGGGTGCGGAAACTGTGGAAACCTGAGTGCCCCTGATATTGTTATTTTGTGCCATGCTTTATTTCGTGATGACACATTTAGTATGGGCGCTATTGTTGCAAAGCGGTTAAATCTTAACCGTACTAAGGGCCCCGTCCTTGGAGGCATCTTCGCTTCACGCCTCGCTGCACATTTTAACATACCTATTAGGCACTATGAGAAAGAAGAAAAATTGCTGCCTCTTGTTTATCTAGATTACAAGAGTATGGTAGCACATGATTTTATTGTTAAGAATAGGGAAAAGGCGCTTAAGTACAAATTAATATTTGGTAAAAATCATCCTGAGACTATTACCCTGCCTGCTCCTTCCTTTTTTGATTTATCTGTAGGCAAGTACCTTGTTCCATTGGAGGCCACTCACGCCTACCGGAACCCTACATCAGCTACAGAGCCAGAGCCAGAATCACAATTTGAGCCTCCACGACAGTCTGATTACCAGTGGGATCCGGAGGTGATTGCCAACCAGTGGCAATCTGAGGCTTCTTCACAATACGACCCCAACTATTACTTTGGATATCCGCCTGGCCAGCCGTGGCCATAGACCAACTTAGGCTAAAAGCCTAAGCTTGGGGGAGTACGTATTTCTCACTGACATTACATTCATGTTCACACACTCATTGCTAGTTGTCGGTGCTCATACTTTTTCATTGTATCATCCATGCTAGTTTATTTTCTTTTTTATGCTTTCTTCTTGTGTGTTTAATAAACCTTAAAAAACAAAAAAAATTAGTTGTAGCTTTTAATTAGTTTACTTTCCATGCTTGTAGTAGTAATTAAAAAGAAAACCCAAAAATATTTCTCGTTCTTCTTTTGCTTGTTGGGAGCTTTCCCGTGTAAATAGTTTTATTTATTTTCTTGTTCTTTGGGGGTCGAGAGGAGAAGACCACAATTAAAATATTAAAGTGGCTCTTATATGCATTATTGTTGATCTAACAAAGAGCCCATATTACCTTGTCTTCTCTCTTGAATTGAATGCTTGCAGATTCCAGCTTAGTCCAATGCACATGCACTATTATTATTATCCACACTATTCGGTCGTGCAAGTGAAAGGCAATTATGACGATTATATGATGACCTTATTGAGATCAGAAAAGCTGTTTCAACTGAATTTCTTGAGGACAAGCAAATGTTTAAGCTTGGGGGAGTTGATACGTCTCCGTCGTATCTACTTTTCAAAACACTTTTGCCCTTGTTTTGGACTCTAACTTGCATGATTTGAATGGAACTAACCTGGACTGACACTGTTTTCAGCAGAATTGCCATGGTGCTATTTGTGTGCAGAAATAAAAGTTCTTGGAATGACCTGAAAATCAAAGGAGAATTATTTTGAAATATATAAAAATACTAGAAGAAAGATCCACGCCAGGGGGCCCACACCCTGTCCACGAGGGTGGGGGGCGCGCCCTACCCCCCTGGGCGCGCCCCCTGCCTCGTGGGCCCCCTGATGCTCCACCGACCTCAATCTTGACTCCATATATTCACTTTCGGGGAGAAAAAAATCAGGGAGAAGGATTCATCACGTTTTATGATACGGAGCCGCCGCCAAGCCCTAAACTCTCTCGGGAGGGCTGATCTAGAGTCCGTTCGGGGCTCCAGAGAGGGGAATCCGTCGCCATCGTCATCATCAACCTTCCTTCATCACCAATTTCATGATGCTCACCGTCGTGCGTGAGTAATTCCATCGTAGGCTTGCTGGACGGTGATGGGTTGGATGAGATTTATCATGTAATCGAGTTAGTTTTGTTAGGGTTTGATCCCTAGTATCCACTATGTTCTGAGATTGATGTTGCTATGACTTTGCTATGCTTAATGCTTGTCACTAGGGCCCGAGTGCCATGATTTCAGATCTGAACCTATTATGTTTTCATCAATATATGAGAGTTCTAGATCCTATCTTGCAAGTCTATAGTCACCTATTATGTGTTATGATCCGTTAACCCCGAAGTGATAATAATCGGGATACTTACTGGTGATGACCGTAGTTTGAGGAGTTCATGTATTCACTATGTATTAATGCTTTGTTCCGGTACTCTATTAAAAAGATGCCTTTATATCCCTTAGTTTCCAATAGGACCCCGCTGCCATGGGAGGGTAGGACAAAAGATGTCATGCAAGTTCTTTTCCATAAGCACGTATGACTATATTCGGAATACATGCCTACATTACATTGATGAACTGGAGCTAGTTCTATGTCACCCTAGGTTATGACTGTTACATGATGAACCACATCCGGCATAATTCTCCATCACCGATCCATTGCCTACGAGCTTTCCATATATTGTTCGTCGCTTATTTACTTTTCCGTTGCTATTATTATCATCACTATAAAACACCAAAAATATTACTTTTGCTACCGTTACCTTTTATCACCGTTACCACTACTATCATATTACTTTGCTACTAAACACTTTGCTGCAGATACTAAGTTTCCAGGTGTGGTTGAATTGACAACTCAACTACTAATACTTGAGAATATTCTTTGGCTCCCCTTGTCTCGAATCAATAAATTTGGGTTGAATACTCTACCCTTGTAAACTGTTGCGATCCCCTACACTTGTGGGTTATCACACCCCGAGCCTAAGGGGGGTCGTCCATCCGCATCATCGGGCTCGCCTTCTTCCCATGACGCTCAAATGAAGCCAGGAAGCACCATCGTCGATGCCCGCATCGCCTCCCTCCTGCACGGCCACCGGTCGCCTTCGCCGATTGAGGCCTCCCCAGCCTTCCCCTCGCCTACACGAGCTCGTCAACGCAATCGCTGAGAGACCGCCTTCGTTTTCCCTCTGTTCCCGCCCTCAATCCGTAGTTTTAGCGCCACCACCGCCATCGTTTTGCTCCGGCCGCCACCGTGCACCTCACCGCCGTTGCGATGGACCATCCCTGGGACTGCTGAGCACATGAGTGTGCTCAGGTCTTCCCGGAGATGCCGCTGGCCCATCCGCTTGTCAAACCCGAGCCCCAACATGCAACCCGCTCGATGCCCGAACTCCGGCAGCCGCCGTGAGCTCAATTCTGGCAAGCACAGTCCATCCGAGCTCCTCCCGCTTGTCCCAATGGCCGCGCGTGAGCGCCAACTTCTCGTAGCCGCAAACCGCATGAAGACAGGGGCTCTATATCGACCGTAAAATGAACTACCTCCATCGGTTGGTTGTCGCCGGTGAAGATCCGGCGATGCTGACGTGTTCGGTGTCATTAGTCACTAATGACGCATTTTAGATTAGCACAGAGAGACTGACAGTGGGACCCACCCACTAATGAACCATGCTTAACTTTCTGGTTACTGTTAGCTAATTGACCTGTCCCACGCGTCAGCTTTGACCTTGCTAACGTGGCCTGCGACTGGGCCCAGACGTCAGTGGCTACAGCCAGATGACAAATGGGCCCCGTTTGTCTTAGTTGACCAGTCAACAGTTGACTGGGATGACTCAGCCCCACTAGAACCACATGTCATACATAGTGGCTAGTTGCTAACATGTATAAAAAGTATTTACTATTTTAGTTCGAATTTAATAACTAAAATAAATTCTAGAAATTGTTTAAAAACTTTGAAAATTCATATAAAATAATTCGTAACTCGGATGAAAATAGTTTGCACATGAAAGTTGCTCAGAACGACGAGACAAACCCGAATACGCAGTCCACTCGTCTGCCACGCTTCCCTAGCAAAGCGAACCTGCAACTGCCCCCCCTTTGGACCGAAAATTCCAGACACCGGGAATACTTTCCCGGATGTTTTCCCCCTTCGCCGGTATCACCTATCCCTGCGTTAGATCACCCGTGGCACCGCGTATTGCCTTGTTATATCTTGTGATGCTTTGTTTGCTCCGTATTTACTGTTTCTTTCCCCCTCTTCTTCTCTGGTAGACCCCGAGACCAACGCTGATGCCACTGAGTATGACTACATCACCGACGACCCTTCTTCCTGTGCAACAGAGCTGCCAGGTAAGCCAACCCCCTTTGATCATCCCGATATCACCTACTCTTTCCCTCTACTACTTGCATTAGTGTTATGTTACTGTTTCATCGGTTTGATCCTATACTGTTGCATAGCTTGTCCTTGTTACTAATGTTGATTCCTTTACTGACAATCCTACATGCTTAGTATAGGTTGCTAGTATTACATCAGTGGCCCTACACTCTTGTTCGTCTGCCATGCTATACTACGGGGCCGTGATCACTTAGGAGGTGATCACGGGTATATAAAATTACATACTTATGTTACTGTTCGGAGATGGGGGCTGAAGGGGCAGGTGGTTCCACCCAGGTAGTGGTGGGCCTGGGTTCCCGACAGCCCCCTGATTGTTACTTTGTGGCAGAGCGACATGGCAGGTTGCGATGACCTAGGAGACAGGTGGGCCTGGTCCCTAGTCGGCGTCCGTCGATACTTCAAATAACACACTTAACGAGATCCGTATATTTGATCTGAGTCTGGCCACTGGCCTATACGCATTAACCAACTACGCGAGAACGGTTATGGGCACTCGACGTCGTGGTATCAGCCGAAGCCTTCTTGACGTCAGAGACTGAGCGGCGCGCACCGGGTTGGTCTGTGTAATGCAGCTTCCTTTGTAATGGGGTTTGCTAGGTCTGATCACCGGTCGCCCTCGCAATGTGCAGGTTAATGTCTACTACACAGCCTTGTTCTTATAGACTCGTATTGGCCTCCAAGCGCAGAGTTTTGTAGGACAATAGCAATTTTCCCTCAAGTGAATGACCTAAGGTTTATCAATCCGTGGGAGGCATAGGATGAAGATGGTCTCTCTCAAATAACCCTGCAACCAAATAACAAAGAGTCTCTTGTGTCCCCAACACACCCAATACAATGGTAAATTATATAGGTGCACTAGTTTGGCGAAGAGATGGTGTTACAAGTGCAATATGGATGGTAGATATAGGTTTTTGTAATCTAAAAATATAAAAACAGCAAGGTAGCAAGTGGTAAAAGTGAGCGAAAACATTATTGCAATGCTTGGAAACAAGGCCTAGCACTAGTACAACGAGGTGCTATACAAACGGTTTTAACCCCTTTCCGCAATGACATTTGCAACCATCGCCTAGTGAGTGTGGGCGATAGGGGGGTCCTTCCCACATGACCCAGAAACCGTCGGGGATATGGCCCTCTTGGCACACACGCTTGGCAAAATTAGGTCGTGTGTGATCGGCGAGCGCTCAAATGCGGTAATACATACAGTAGAGCTAAAAAATACAATTATATAGGCGAAATTATTTTCGATCGCAAGTACATCCCACACAGTCAGTCCCCGCTAAATGTTTCCGTTCGTATGTACATCCCACAGAGTCGCTCCAAGGAAAACTTTTCCGTTCACAGGTACATCACACACAATTTTTCTCGTTAAATCTTTTACGTTATTGAATGTATCACACACGGTCCGTAGAAGAAACTGTGTGGCAAAGGTTGTCCATCACACATAGTTTTTATGTGGTAAACGTTTGCACAAGGTGGCCTAACACAAACAGTTTTCAAGAGGAAGTCGTGTGTGATTGTTCATCGTTCCAACACGATTTATTCCTAAAAACTTTGTGCGTTGCCTGAGATCATTGCCCACGGTATTTTTTCAATAACCGTTTGCAATAGCAACTCCCAATTAGCAGGCTAATTCGCCATTAGCAGGCTAATTTCCCTATTATTAATAATCCATTTATTAATCTAATTGACATTCATATTAAGCACATAATATATTTCATTTTCATATTAAGGAAGCAGAATTTCATAATTGAAATACATTAGAGGACAACATGTTATAGCTTCAGCACTCAGCTACCCCATTACACAACTGCACCAGCACCAAGTTTCACATGCAACATGTAGAACCTTTCGAAATTAGCATCATAGACGGTATATAGATAGATGCATCTTATCTGGAAAACTGCTGAAGCGACAGGCAAATATTGAGCCTTCATTCATGTTGAAGGTCTTTGCAACTTTGGGCCAGTGCCTGTGGATGATTGACCGTCCGTCCTTCATCCTCTTCAGGAACAATTCAATATTGAACCGTGGGTGTTGTATGAAATTCTTCCTCGCCTCCTGACCATAGAGGTGGTTTGAGAGGTAATCATCAGTGAACTGCTTTGGAAAGGCCTGGAAACAAGGATGTGCATAAATATCTTCTCTATATTGGAAATGGGGCAAAGGAATAAAAAAGGCAAGGTATAATAGTTAGTACCATCCTGTAGTGAACTGATGTCTTCTTCATTGTGCAGACAAAGATCTTGTTTTTTTGTCGCTAATTTCTTTATCCTAACAATCTTTCTGAGTTTCTTGACTTGACTGATATTCATGGACAACTCATTTCCCCATATGCAAAAAGGGTTGAACAGTGGGTCAAAACCTCTGACAGCAGGACCTACATGTGGAAGACCAAATTGTTAAAAACCTAAATATTAGAATGGTTCCTGCAATTGCACAATAATGTGCTATTAGACAACGGACCATGCACGTGCTAACCTTGATTGTAAACCTCAGTGCTTCCCATTGTTTCCGTGCAACACATATAAGGTAGTTAGTCATTAGGTTAGGGAAAATTTTGTTTTTGCCACTCCAGATTCTACCAATTTTCCTTATGCCACTCTAGATTTTGACATTTCACTTTTACCACTCTTAGTTTTTGACAATTATCACAATTTCCATTCCCATGGCAAAGGCACAATTTTCAGAGTGGCAATTGTGATAATTCTCAAAAGCTAATAGTGGAGAAAATGAAATAAAATTATTTTGCTTGTGCCACAGAATGGCAATTGTGATAATTGTCAAAACCTAAGAGTGGCAAAAGCGAAATGTCAAAATCTAGAGTGGCATAAGAAAAATTGGCAAAATCTAGAGGGGCAAAAACAAAAATTTCCATCAGGTTAAGTAAGGGTTCGCATGCTATCAGTAAAATATGTTGATGAAAAATAAGAACATTGCAGATTAATCAGATTAATTCAAGCCACATGGAAAACCCATTTATCCAAACCAAGCATGATTAAGAAATAGGAAATATAGCACTTGTATATGTTTCTCATGTATTAAGTGCAACCAAATTTGATTTATTCCTCACATGCACAACAATACAAAATTCTACCCACGACAATTGGACATCGCATTGCAGAATTGAAACACAAAGACAACCGCGTCACGTCATCGGCGCATGAGGCGTCGACGGTGGCCTCGACGGCGAGGTGCTCCTCCAAGATCTGGGGGTCGACACGAATGGCAGCCATCATGACCTCATCCACAGTGCGACTGCGATTTGCTTCTCCGCTGCCAAATGGTCCTTGGGATCCTAGCTATACTGCGCACCATGGCTTAGGGCGGCACTTATTTGGTGGAGGGGTCGATGATTTGGGTGGAAGGTATTGCACCGGTGGTCAGGGCATGTGGGATGTGGAAGGAGAAGGAGGATGGGGGTCGGGTGTGGATTACCTGCCTGGATAGGCAAGGCCGAGCAGCATGGAGGCGGCGCTGCAAGCAAGGAGTGAAGGTTTCAACTTGGAAAGGAAGGCAAAAATAGGGGAAATGTGGCTTTTGGTAAGGGGAGAGGGCGGGGAGGTATATATTTCCGCGGCGAAAATTTGGAATCACTTCAGCGAAAAAACTGGCACACAAAGTGTCATCAGACACAGTCCCTTATTTAGAACTGTGTACGATATGTGAACATCACAAACAATTCAGATAGCTTAACCCGTGTGTGTTGAGTTTGAACGTTAAACATTTTGGTTCGAATTTCCCTGGTTACAGTGGTCATCCACGTCATTGCATAATTTGGGTACATAAAGGAGACTACAACACACCCACACTTCTTAATCGAGCAAGTTTAGCAATTAAGCTAGCTGACCTAAACATTACTCTAACAAATTAAAGACCGACGCTCTTAATTAAACAAAACAAAGAGTACTACTACGGATGGTGCTCGTCGGTCTCTGCTGCCGCCTCCATATCCAGCTCGCGCATGCCGGTCTCTTGGCGAAGGGGCTCCATGGCATCAATTGCACCATACTCGGCAAGCATCTCGTCATCCGTGTCTGCCATATCTTTGGAATAGGCTGCCATGAGCTGGGCATGGGCAGCCGTGATCTGGGCTCTGGCGGGCTCCGTCGTGGCAAGGTATACCGCGCATGAACGGATGACTGCTCGAACTCTCTTGGCGATTGCCAACTCTTCGGTCGTGGGTTGCCGACCGTTGTCAGAGAAGCTTCATTCGATTTGTGCGGTGACCTCCATGAGCTGGGTATGGACGGCCTCGACATGGTAGTGGGCGGCCTCCATCAGGGCTAAGGCAACCGCCATGGAACGGACATCTGTTGTGCCGCTCTCGCCAGTTGCTATCCCCGAGGAAGATGCTGTTGCCACCGCCTGAGAAGCAATAACGGTTGTTTGGGCTGCCTGCTATGTCTCCGTCGTATCTATAATTTTTGATTGTTCCATGCCAAATATTATTCAACTTTCATATACTTTTGGGAACTTTTTATACTATTTTTGGGACTAACATATTGATCCAGTGCCCAGTGCCAGTTCCTGTTTGTCGTTTTATGTTTCGCAGAAACCCCATATCAAACGTAATCCAAACAGGATAAAAACGGACGGAGAATATTTTTGGAATATTTGGAGAATTCCGGAAGACAAATCCACGCGGGACGATGCCCGAGGGAGGCACGAGGCAGGGGGGTGCACCCCACCCCCTGGGCGCGCCCCTGACCCTCATGGGCTCCCCGTAAGGCGGTTGATGCCCTTCTTCGGCCGCAAGAAAGCTAATTTTTTGGAAAAAAATCGCGGCAAAGATTTCAGTCCAATCGGGGTTACGGATCTCCATATATATATATATATATATATATATATATATATATATATATATATATATATATATATATATATATATGAAATGGTGAAAGGGCAGAAGAACAGAACTCAGAAACTGAGAGAGGCAGAGAGACAGATCCAATCTCGGAGGGGCTATCACCCCCCCATGCCATGGAGACCAAGGAACAGAGGGGAAACCCTTCTCCCATCTTGGGAGGAGGTCAAGGAAGAAGAAGAAGAAGGAGGGGGCCTCTCTCCCCATCGCTTCCGGTGGCACCGGAGTGCCACCCGGGGCCATCATCATCACTGCAATCTTCACCAACAACTTCACCGCCATCATCACCAACTCTTCCCCCCTCTATGCAGCGGTGTAACCCCTCTTTTACCCGCTGTAATCTCTACTTAAACATGGTGCTCAACGCTATATATTATTTCCCAATGATTTATGGCTATACTATGATGTTTGAGTAGATCCGTTTTGTCCTATGGGTTATTTGATGATCATGATTGGTTTGAGTTGCATGTTTTATTATTGGTGATGTCCTATGGTGCTCTCCGTGTCGCGCAAGTGTGAGGGATTCCCGCTGTAGGGTTTGCAATATGTTCATGATTTGCTCATGGTGGGTGGCGTGAGTGACAGAAGCACATACCCGAGTAAGTAGGTTGTTTACGTATGGGATAAAGAGGACTTGATACTTTAATGCTATGGTTGGGTTTTACCTTAATGATCTTTAGTAGTTGCGGATGCTTGCTAGAGTTCCAATCATAAGTGCATATGATCCAAGTAGAGAAAGTATGTTAGCTTATGCCTCTCCCTCAAATAAAATTGCAATAATGATTACCGATCTAGTTATCGATTGCCTAGGGACAAATAACTTTCTCGTAACAAAAAGCTCTTTACTAAAACTAACTTAGTCGTGTCTTTATCTAAACAGCCCCTACTTTTTATTTACGTAATCTTTATTATCTTGCAAACCTATCCAACAACACCTACAAAAGTACTTCTAGTTTCATACTTGTTCTAGGTATAGCGAATGTCAAGCGTGCGTAGAGCTGTATCGGTGGTCGATATAACTTGAGGGAATATTTGATCTACCTTTAGCTCCTCGTTGGGTTCGACACTCTTACTTATCGAAAACTGTTCCGATCCCCTATACTTGTGGGTTATCAAGACCTTTTTCTGGTGCCTTTGCCGGGAGTCATAGCATGGGGTGAATATTCTCGTGTGTGCTTGTTTGCTTTATCACTAAGTAATTTTTATTTGCTGTTCTTAGTTGTTCTCTATCTTTAGTCATGGATATGGAACATGAAATACCAAAAAAATTAGGTGTACCTGCTACTCATGGAGATGGGGAACCTCCTAAAACCCTCTATGCTCAATATGTGAAAGATATTATGTACTACTTTGATAATCCTAAGAAAACCCATTCAATTATGTTATGGGAGACACATTGGATCAACGTGAATACTTTAGGGATTATCGCTTGACTCAAAAGGGGAAACTATTATGGGATCAAATTCATATGTTGCATTGGTATGCTCGACAACTTTGCTTGAGGTATGATTATACTTGTTGCTCTAGGATGAAGGCTCCACACCTTCCCTTTTCATGAAAATTTAATGATGATAACACCTTGGCTTCTTATGCTAATGGTATATATGATTACTATGATGTGGAACAAATATAATAATTTGTTTCTTTTACGGGTGCTTATGAAATTGAATCTTTGTTTAAAGAGTGTGAAAATTTTGATGATTCAGTTTATAGACATGAAAATTTAGCTATCCTTAAATATTGCTATGAGCATTATGAATTCAATGCCGATATTGATGCGTTTATTGAGAAAGTCTCCGCTTTCCAAGAAGAGACTAATATTTTGTAGGAGTCTATGGAAGAAGAAATTGATGAAACTGTGAGCTCATTGGATGAAAAAGATGATGAGGAGAGTGAAGAACAAAATGAGGAAGAGCGGATTAGCTACCCGTGCCCGCCTTCTAATGAGAGTAACTCTTCAACTCATACATTGTTTAATTTCCCTTCGTGCTTACCAAAGGATGATTGCCATGATGATTGTTATGATCCCGTTGATTCTCTTGAAATATCCCTTTTTGATGATGCTTGCTATGCTTGTGGCCAAGATGCCAATATAAATTATGCCCATGGATATGAACTTGCTATAGTTCCTTATGTTAAACATGAAATTGTTGCTATTGCACCCACGCATGATAGTCCTATTATCCTTTTGAATTCTCCCGACTACACTATATTGGAGAAGTTTACCCTTATTAAGGATTATATTGATGGGTTGCGTTTTACTATTACACATGATCATTTTAATGAATATAATATGCATGTGCTTGCTGCTCCTACTTGCAATTATTATGAGAGAGGAACTACATCTCCTCCTCTTTATGTTTCCAACATGGTAAAATTGCAAGAAACTGTTTATGCTATGCATTGGCCTTTACTTTGTGTGCATGAATTGTTCTTTTATGACATGCCGATGCATAGGAAGAGAGTTAGACTTTGTCATTACATGATATATGTTACTTTTTTCTCCCTAAATTACTAATCATTGTTAATTAAAATTGGCTTTGATATACCTTGGGATCCAAGTGGATCCATTACTTGAGCACTATATGCCTAGCTTAATGGCTTTAAAGAAAGCGCTGTCAGGGAGACAACCCGGAAGTTTTAGAGAGTCATTTATTTCTGTTGTGTGCTTTTATAAAGTTTAAAAATAAAAATAATGTGCCAAGATTTGCCTTTAGGATGTTTACTTTGCTTGTTGGTTTGTACGGTGGAGGACAGAAACTTTGGCTGTAGTGCACGATTTTACATGTTTTTACTGGAACGTCAAATGGTTCCGATTCTTTTTGCACTGTCTTTCTATAATTTTTTTTTTATTTTTATAATTTTGGTAGAATTTTTGGAGTACAGAGGTATGGTGAATGTTCAGATTATTACAGACTGTTCTGTTTAGACAGATTCTGTTTTTGATGCATAGTTTGCTTGTTTTGATGAAACTATCGATTTATATCAATGGATTAAGACATGGAAAATTTATATTACAGTAGCTACAATGCAAAAAGAAAATATGAATTGGTTTTCAACAGTACTTAGAGTAGTGATTTGCTTTATTATACTAACGGATCTTACCGAGTTTTCTGTTGAAGTTTTGTGTGGATTAAGTGTTCGATGACCGAGAAGGTCTCGATGTGAGAAGAAGGAAGAGAGGCAAGAGCTCAAGCTTTGGGATGCCCGAGGCACCCCAAGTAAATATTCATGGATACTCAAGCGTCTAAGCTTGGGGATGCCATATAAGGCATCCCTTGTTTCTTCAACAAGTATTGGTATGTTTTCGGATTCGTTTCGTTCATGCGATATGTGCAATCTTGGAGCGTCTTTTGCATCTAGTTTTCACTTTTCTTTTATGCACCATGCTGGTATGAGATAGTCCTTGGTTGATTTATAGATTGCTCTATGCACTTCACTTATATCTTTTGAGTATGGCTTTATAGAATGCTTCATGTGCTTCACTTATATCATTTGAAGTTTGGATTGCCCGTTTCTCTTTACATTGAAAACCGCCATTTGTAGAATGCTCTTTTGTTTCACTTATATTTGTTAGAGCGTGGGCATATCTTTTGTATAAAGAATTAAACTCTCTTGCTTCACTTATATCGATTTAGAGAGATGATAGGAATTGGTCATTCACATGGTTAATCATAAAATCCTACATAAAACTTGTAGATCACTGAATATGATATGTTTGATTCCTTGCAATAGTTTTGCGATATAAAGGTGTTGATATTAGTGTCATGATAGTGGGTAGTTGTGGATTGTAGAAATACTTGTGTTGAAGTTTGTGATTCCCGTAGCATGCACATATGGTGAACCGTTATGTGATGAAGTCGGAGCATGATTTATTTATTGATTGTCTTCCTTATGAGTGGCGGTCGGGGACGAGCGATGGTCTTTTCCTACCAATCTATCCCCCTAGGAGCATGCGCGTAGTACTTTGTTTCAATGACTAATAGATTTTTTGCAATAAGTATGTGAGTTCTTTATGACTAATGTTGAGTCCATGGATTATACGCACTCTCACCCTTCCGTCAATGCTAGCCTCTCTAGTATCGCGCAACTTTCGCCGGTACCATAAACCCACCATATACCTTCCTCAAAACAGCCACCATACCTATCTATCATGTCATTTCCATAGCCCTTTCGAGATATATTGCCATGCAACTTCCATCATCATCATATACATGACTTGAGCATTCATTGTCATATTGCTTTGCATGATCGTAAGATAGCTAGCATGATGTTTTCATGGCTTGTCCGTTTTTTATGTCATAGCTACACTAGATCATTGCACATCCCGGTACACCGCCGGAGGCATTCTTATAGAGTCATATCTTTGTTCTAGTATCGAGTTGTAATATTGAGTTGTAAGTAAATAAAAGTGTGATGATCATCATTATTAGAGCATTGCCCCATCAAAAAAGAGAGGCCAAAGAAGCCTAAATAAAAAAGGGGGGCCAAAGAAGCCCGCAAAAAAAGAGAAAAGAAAAAGGGGCAATGTTACTATCCTTTTACCACACTTGTGCTTCAGAGTAGCACCATGTTCTTCATATAGAGAGTCTCGTGAGTTATCACTTCCATATACTAGTGGGAATTTTCATTATAGAACTTGGCTTGTATATTCCGATGATGGGCTTCCTCAAATGCCCGAGGTCTTCATGAGCAAGCAAGTTGGATGCACACCCACCTAGTTTTCAGTTTGAGCTTTCATACACTTATAGCTCTTAGTGCATCTGTTGCATGGCAATCCCTACTCACTCACATTGATTTCTATTTATGGGCATCTCCATAGCCCGTTGATACGCCTAGTTGATGTGAGACTATCTTCTCCTTTTTGTCTTCTCCACACAACCTTCACCATCATATTCTATTCCACCTATAGTTCTATATCCATGGCTCACGCTCATGTATTGCGTGAAAGTTGAAAAGGTTTGAGAATATCAAAAGTATGAAACAATTGCTTGGCTTGTAATCGGGGTTGTGCATGATTTGAATATTTTGTGTGGTGAAGATGGAGCATAGCCAGACCATATGATTTTGTAGGGATAACTTTCTTTGGCCATGTTATTTTGAAAAGACATGATTGCTTTATTAGTATGCTTGAAGTATTATTATCTTAATGTCAAATGATAGACTATTGCTTTGAATCACTCGTATATTAATATTCATGCCATGATTAGATATGTGATCAAGATTATGCTAGGTAGCATTCCACATCAAAAATTATTTTTTTTATCATTTACCTACTTGAGGACGAGCAGGTTTTAAGCTTGGGGATGCTGCTACATCTCCGTCGTATCTATAATTTTTGATTGTTCCATGCCAATATTATTCAACTTTCATATACTTTTGGCAACTTTTTATACTATTTTTGGGACTAACATATTGATCCAGTGCCCAGTGCCAGTTCCTGTTTGTTGTTTTATGTTTCGCAGAAACCCCATATCAAACGGAATCCAAACGGGATAAAAACGAATGGAGAATAGAATATTTTTGGAATATTTGGAGAATTCCGGAAGAAAAATCCACGCGGGACGGTGCCCGAGGGAGGCACAAGGCAGGGGGGTGCGCCCCACCCCCCTGGGCGCACCCCTGACCCTCGTGGGCTCCTCGTAAGGTGGTTGATGTCCTTCTTTGGCCGCAATAAAGCTAATTTTTGGAAAAAAATCACGGCGAAGATTTTAGTCCAATCGGAGTTACGGATCTCCATATATATACGAAATAGTGAAAGGGCAGAAGAACAGAATGCAGAAACAGAGAGAGGCAGAGAGACATATCCAATCTCGGAGGGGATCTCGCCCCTCCCATGCCATGGAGACCAAGGACCAGAGGGGAAACCCTTCTCCCATCTAGGGAGGAGGTCAAGGAAGAAGAAGAAGGAGGGGGGCTCTCCCCCCCTCGCTTTCGGTGGCACCGGAGTGCCACCGGGGGCCATCATCATCACTGCTATCTTCACCAACAACTTCACCACCATCATCACCAACTCTTCCCCCCTCTATGCAGCGGTGTAACCCCTCTTTTACCCACTATAATATATACTTAAACATGGTGCTCAACGCTATATATTAGTTCCGAATGATGTATGGCTATCCTATGATGTTTGAGTAGATCCGTTTTGTCCTCTGGGTTATTTGATGATCATGATTGGTTTGAGTTGCATGTTTTATTATTGGTGCTGTCCTATGGTGCTCTCTGTGTCGCGCAAGCGTGAGGGATTCCCGCTGTAGGGTTTGCAATATGTGCATGATTTTCTTATGGTGGGTGGCGTGAGTGATAGAAGCACATACCCGAGTAAGTAGGTTGTTTACGTATGGGGTAAAGAGGACTTGATACTTTAATGCTATGGTTGGGTTTTACCTTAATGATCTTTAGTAGTTGCGGATGCTTGTTAGAGTTCCAATCATAAGTGCATATGATCCAAGTAGAGAAAGTATGTTAGCTTATTCCTCTCCCTCAAATAAAATTGCAATAATGATTAGCGGTCTAGTTATCGATTACCTAGGGACAAATAACTTTCTCGTAACAAAAAGCTCTTTACTAAAACTAACTTAGTTGTGTCTTTATCTAAATAGCCCCTACTTTTTATTTACGTAATCTTTATTATCTTGCAAACCTATCCAACAACACCTACAAAGTACTTCTAGTTTCATACTTGTTCTCAGTAAAGCGAACGTCAAGCGTGCATATAGTTGTATCGGTGGTCGATAGAACTTGAGGGAATATTTGTTCTACCTTTAGCTCCTCGTTGGGTTCGACACTCTTACTTATCGAAAACTGTTCCGATCCCCTATACTTGTGGGTTATCACTGCCTTGGCCACCCGGACGCATACTGCGGTCGCCCTCACGAAGCTTGTTAGCACGCACCTGGCGGCTACGGCCACGCTCTTGCTGGAGTGGGCCACCGAAGTTTCCCTCACGACATGGGTCCACGTCTCCATCTTTCACCAGCGATGAATGAATAGTGAAATGATATTTGGGGAGTGAGCTATTGTTCTTGACACACCACCTGTGGACTATAGCCGACGCACCTTCTTGCGTAAGCCATAGGCATACTATACACCGACGGTGCTCCAAGAATTTTTTGCTGCATCTCACACGGTCGGTAATAATAAACTTTGTGCTATCTACTTGATTTATCGTCTTGATTTGAATTACGTAATGGGGTCACAACTACGAAGGATGGTGTTTGAATTGCTTGAACTTTTATCTGCAGTGAATATCCAACTATAGGTGTGTCGTCAAAAAAATTGGAATTATTCAGGGTTCGTTTGGACGTTTTTATACATTAACTTGGTTTTGTAGGCATTTTAGGTGCATAATTAAAATTGAACTACATGCACATGCTCCAGTGCATATAAACGGGTTGAACAATCAAATATGTGTCCTTGGTTGCATGCTTAGGTCTCATGAAAGAAATGGGAATGAATGTCACACACCCTGCCATCGTCACTCGGCCGCAAACATTGAGACACCTGGTTTTTATATTCTAGTAAATCCAAAACTTGTTTGAAATTCATGAAACTTGGCATGCTATCATGGAGTGGCATCAACATGCAGTGGTAAAATTTATGTCCCATTTGGGGGCAGCTTTGGGTATAAGCTTCTCACAAACCTCAGCTTCTCACAACAAGCGTGATGGTTTCGGTAGGAACGTGCCACCTTTGGGGACGAAACGATATCCATTGCCTCTTATTGCTTTCAAAAACTTTCGAGTGTCAAAATAGAACAACAAGAGTGTTTTGTTTAATTTAGGAATTTTTTGGGGTTCGTTTGGACATTTTTATACATTAACTGGGTTTCCCAGGCATTTTATGTGCATAATTCAAATTTGAACTACATGCACTTTCTCCAATGCATATAAACTGGTTGAAAAATCAAATATGTGTCCTTGGTTGCATGCTTAGGTCCCATGCAAGAAATGGGAATGAATTTCAAATACCCTGCCACCGTCACTCGGCCGCAAACATTGAGATACCTGGTTTTTAAATTCTAGTAAATCCAAAACTCGTTTGAAATTCATGAAACTTGGCATGCTATCATGGAGCGGCATCAACATGCCGTGGTAAAAAATTGTCCCATTTGAGGCAGGTTTGGGTATAAGCTTCTCACAAACCAAAGCTTCTCCAACAAGCGTGATGGTTTCGGTAGGTAACGTGCCACCTTTGGGGACGAAACAATATCCGTTGCCTCTTATTGCTTTCAAATTTTTTCTAGTGTCAACATAGAACAAGAGGAGTGTTGTGTTTAATTTAGGATTTTTTCGGGGTTCGTTTGGACATTTTTATACATTAACTTGGTTTTCCAGGCATTTTATGTGCATAATTCAAATTTGAACTACATGCACATTCTCTAGTGCATATAAACTGGTTGAAAAATCAAATATGTGTCCTTGGTTGCATGCTTAGGTCCCATGCAAGAAATGAGAATGAATTTCAAACACCCTGCCACTGTCACTCGGCCACACACATTGAGATACCTAGTTTTTAAATTCTAGTAAATCCAAAACTCGTTTGAAATTCATGAAACTTGGCATGCTATCATGGAGCGGCATCAACATGCCGTGGTAAATTTTTCCCATTTGGGGCAGGTTTGGGTATAAGCTTCTCACGAACCAGAGCTTCTCACAACAAGCATGATGGTTTCGGTAGGGAACGTGCCGCCTTTGGGGACGAAACGATATCCGTTGCCTCTTATTGCTTTCAAAATTTTCTAGTGTCAGCATAGAATAAGAGGAGTGTTGTGTTTAATTTAGGAATTTTTCGGGGTTCGTTTGGACATTTTTATACATTAACTGGATTTTCCAGGCATTTTATGTGCATAATTCAAATTTGAACTACATGCACATTCTCCAGTGCATATAAACCGGTTGAAAAAACAAATATGTGTCCTGGGTTGCATGCTTTGGTCCCATGCAAGAAAGGGGAATGAATTTCAAACACCTTGCCACCGTCACTCGGCCGCAAACATTGGGATGCCTGGTTTTTAAATTCTAGTAAATCCAAAACTCGTCTGAAATTCATGAAACTTGGCATGCTATCATGGAGCAGCATCAACATGCCGTGGTAAATTTTTTGTCCCATTTGGGGCAGGTTTGTGTATAAGCTTCTCACAAACGAGAGCTTCTCACAACAAGCGTGATGGTTTCGGTAGGGAATGTGCCACCTTTGGGGACGAAACGATATCCGTTCCCTCTTACTGCTTTCAAAATTTTCCTAGTGTCAACAGAGAACAACATGAGTGTTGTGTTTAATTTTGGAATTTTTCGGGGTTCGTTTGGACATTTTTATACATTAATTGTGTTTTCTAGGCATTTCATGTGCATAATTCAAATTTGAACTACATGCACAAGCTCCAGTGCGTATAAATTGGTTGAAAAATCAAATATGTGTCCTTCGGGGCATGCTTAGGTCCCATGCAAGAAATGGGAATGAATTTCAAACACTAGGGCACTGTTGATTGCCAGCAAAACATTGAGATACTTTGTTTTTAAATTCTAGTAAATCCAAAACTCGTCTAAAATTCATGAAACTTGGCATTCTATAATGGAATGGCACCCGACATGTTGTGGTATTTTTCGTGTCCATTTTGAGAGAAGGCGCACTCGATTAACAGCCAACAAAGGCATTTTGAAACAAATAGCTGCCATTGTAACATCTCAAACGTTTTGTATAATTTAAATAGTGTGTGTTCTGTTAACCATTCACGTGATGCCACGCCTCACTCTTTTAATGGCTAGGAGGTCCCGTGCAGACAGGTGCTTGAGTGCTTGACTAAACGGAAGGCATGCGAGCTGAACTCTAATGCTGAGGCTCACCGGGAAGCATGCGAGCTGTACGCGGTGCAGGCTCACCGGGAAGTGAGCCCTTTGACTTCCATGGCCGTCCGCCTTGCTCGCATCCTCTACATTAGTGGCGCCTGTGGGAGTCCTGGATTAAGGGGTCTCCGGACAGCCGGACTATATCCTTTGGCCGGATTGTTGGACTATGAAGATACAAGATTGAAGACTTCGTCCCGTGTCCGGATGGGACTCTCCTTGGCGTGGAAGGCAAGCTTGGCAATACTGATATGCATATCTCCTCCCTTGTAACCGACTCTGTGTAACCCTATCCCCCTCCGGTGTCTATATAAACCGGAGGGTTTAGTCCGTAGGACAACAACAATCATACCATAGGCTAGCTTGTAGGGTTTAGCCTCTACGATCTCGTGGTAGATCAACTCTTGTAATACTCATATCATCAAGATCAATCAAGAAGGACGTAGGGTATTACCTCCATCGAGAGGGCCCGAACCTGGGTAAACATCGTGTCCCCCGCCTCCTGTTTCCATCCACCTTGGACGCACAGTTCGGGACCCCCTACCCGAGATCCGCCGGTTTTGACACCGACATTGGTGCTTTCATTGAGAGTTCCACTGTGCCGTCACCATAAGGCTTGATGGCTCCTTCGATCACTGGTAATGATGCGGTCCAGGGTGAGGTTTTTCTCCCCGGGCAGATCTTCGTATTCGGCGGCTTCGCACTGCGGGCCAACTCGCTTGGCCATCTGGAGCAGATCGAGAGCTACGCCCCTGGCCATCATGTCAGGTTCGAAAACCTAATCTACACTGCCGACACCCGCGGAGACTTGATCTTCGACGGATTCGAGCCCATGTCAGGTGCGTCGCACGATCACAACGAGCATGATTTAGCTCTGCCGTCGGACAGTGTTCGGGAGATCACACCTGCAACTACTCCGGGCTTCAATTCAGAGCAAATTGCGCCATCCGAGGACGGGTGGATAGACCCCTCCATGGAGGCTGCACTCTCAGTGGCGATAGCGCCGGATACTGACTTCCACCCTTACGAGAGCCGTGTTGCCGAACCACTGGATTTGTCTCCGGCCATGGACTCCGATCCACCTGCGTTCGTGCCTATCGAATCCGATTGGGCGCCGATCATGGAGTTCAGCTCCGTGGATATCTTTCAGCACTCACCTTTCGGCGACGTGCTAAATTCATTAAGGTCTCTCTGCTTGTCTGGAGAACCTCGGCCGAACTATGTCCGGCTAGAATGGGATGCAGACGACGAAAAAATTCGATGTCCACCCACCACCCACTTAGTATCCACTATCGACGATTTAACCGACATGCTCGACTTCGACTCCGAAGACATCGACGGTATGGACGACGATGCAGGAGACGAACAGGAACCGCCGCCCACAGGGCGCTGGACCGCCACCTCATCATATGATATATACATGGTGGACACCCCCAAAGAAGGCAATGGTGACGAGACAGCGGAGGATGACCCCTCCAAGAAGCAACCCAAGCGCCAACGTCAGCGGCGCTGCTCTAAGTCCCGCCATAGCAAAAGTAGGGATACCGGCACAAGAGACAATAACACTCCGGATAGTGCCGAAGACAACAACAATCCCCTCCAGCACGATTTAGAGTGGGAGGGTGAACAAGCTAGCCCTCCAAAGCATGCAGCAGATGGAGAATCGGAGGAGGACAATTACATGCCTCTCTCCGAAGACGAGGTGAGCCTCGGTGACGAAGAAATTATCGTGCCTGAGGATCCCGTCGAGCAGGAGCGCTTCAAGCGCCGGCTTATGGCCACAATAAATAACTTGAAGAAAAAGCAACAACAGCTTCAAGATGATCAAGACTTGCTAGCAGATAGATGGACCGAAGTCCTTGCGGCCGAGGAATACGAACTCGAGCACCCCTCCAAGAGTTACCCAAAGCGCAGGTAGCTACATCACCTCAAGGAGGAAGCATTGAAACCTATATCACCAGTGTACGATGCGGCTGACCGGCCACCTCGTGGCCGAGCCAGAGAGGCGTTTCAGCCTGAAGTTCAGCCTGCACCCCGCCCCCACTCAAACTAAAATACCAAGGCCCGGGGCAACACATGGGACCTGCGATACGTATTGGAAAGCAGGGCACAACATGCAAGGTCGATATACGGGTCACGGGGGCGCGCGCCAACGCGGGACAATGACCGTCACGCCGGATACACTAAAAGTAAATCCGGCCAGGCCGAATACAACAGACAAGACTCATATGAACTACGTCGTGATATAGCCCGGTGTAGGATCGAAAGTATGTCTAGGGGGGGTGATTAGACTACTTGACCAAATAAAAATCTAGCCTTTTCCCAATTTTAGTTCTTGGCAGATTTTAGCTATCTTAGCACAAGTCAAGCAATCTCCACACAATTCAAGCAAGCATGCAAAAGAATATATGAGCAGCGGAAAGTAAAGCATGCAACTTGCAAGAATGTAAAGGGGAGGGTTTGGAGGATTCAAACGCAATTGGAGACACAGATGTTTTTGTCGTGGTTCCGATAGGTGGTGCTATCGTACATCCACGTTGATGGAGACTTCAACCCACGGAGGGTAACGGTTGGACGAGTCCACGGAGGGCTCCACCCACGAAGGGTCCACGAAGAAGCAACCTTGTCTATTCCATCACGGCCGTCGCCCACAAAGGACTTGCCTCACTAGCGGTAGATCTTCACGAAGTAGGCGATCTCCTTGCCCTTACAAACTCCTTGGTTCAACTCCACAATCTTGTCGGAGGCTCCCAAGTGACACCTAGCCAATCTAGGAGACACCACTCTCCAAGAAGTAACAAATGGTGTGTTGATGATGAACTCCTTGATCTTGTGCTTCAAATGATAGTCTCCCCAACACTCAACTCTCTCTCACAGGATTTGGATTTGGTGGAAAGAAGATTTGAGTGGAAAGCAACTTGGGGAAGGCTAGAGATCAAGATTCATATGGTTGGAATGGAATATCTTGACCTCAACACAAGTGTAGGTGGTTCTCTCTCAGAAAATGTGTATTGGAAGTGTAGGTATGTTCTGATGGCTCTCTCCATGAATGAAGAGTGGGTGGAGGGGTATATATAGCCTCCACACAAAATCTAAATGTTACACACAATTTGCCAAACTCGGTGGGACCGAATGGTTAAACTCGGTCAGACCGATTCAGCAAACCTAGTGACCGTTAGGATTTTCGGTGGGACTGAGATGCAACTCGGTAGGACCGATATGGTTAGGGTTAGGGCATAACGTAATCTCGGTGTGACCGATTACACAAACTCGGTGGGACCGATTTTGGTAATAAGCTAACCAGAGAGTTGGTCAGGTAAACTCGGTGGGACCGATTCGCTCATCTCGGTGAGACCGAAATGTTACAAAAGGGAAACAGAGAGTTTACATTGCAATCTCGGTGGGACCGATCGCTCATCTCGGTAAGACCGAAACGTTACGAAGGGAAACAGAGAGATTACAATCCCATCTCGGTGAGACCGATTTGCCTAGGGTTTGTGGCAGTGGCTATGACATTTGAAACTCGGTGGCGCCGGAGAGAAAGAATCGGTGGGGCCGAGTTTGACTTTTGGTTTAGGTCATATGTGGATGTGGGAAGGTAGTTGAGGGTTTTGGAGCATATCACTAAGCATTTTGAGCAAGCAAGCCATTAAGCAACACCTCATCCCTCCTTGATAGTATTGGCTTTTCCTATAGACTCAATGTGATCTTGGATCACTAAAATATAAAATGTAGAGTCTTGACCTTCAAGCTTGAGCCAAACTTTTTGTCCTTAGAATTTTGAGGGATCCACTTTCCTCATCCATGCCATGCCATTCATTGAGCTTTTCCTGAAATATTAATCTTGGAATAATGTTAGCTTAATGAGCTATATGTTGTTAGGAATTACCAAAACCACCTAGGGATAGTTGCACTTTCAGTCTCCCCCCTTTGGTAATTGATGACATCATATAGATCAAAGCTTCGACAAATGATAATAAGAGTGAAAGATATTGTCGCTTTGAGAAGTATGTGAAAAGCAAGAGCTCCCCCTAAATTTGTGCATATCTTAAGATTTGCTTTGGACTGCAAATGCACAATGAGTTAGGATCATGGGTTACTCTTCCATGTCACATACATCTTGGTGGAGCGCTCAAAATGATAAGAATTAAATACATGCACTCATCACTAAGCAAAGTGAATGATCATATAAGGATAAGTAAGATAATATCATCTAACAAGCATAAGTGTAGCTTATGATCAACCACATGATCATCAATGTCTCACAGATAATAGCATAGTATCTCAAGCAATCAAAAGATAAACAAGGTTCAACCAAGAAGACAAGAGAGAACAAAAGCAAACTCTCTCTCTCTCTCTTGAAGCCTATGATCTATACATTTTTCTCCCCCTTTGGCAACAAGTTACCAAAAATTTCATAGAAAATGCATAGCACTAAAACGTCTCTCAGGCTTGGTCTTCAGGTGGTGGTGTCCGTATAACGCCAAGAACGAAGGCTTCAGTCGAAGTAGATGGAGCTGATGGAGTAGGTGCTGGAGCTGGTGGCACTGAAGCTGTAGCTGGTGCAGATGAAGTGGGTCTAGTGTCTAGAACAGGCACTGCAGCAAACCTTTGAGCTCTAGGCACTCTGGCAAATGCATCAGTGGTCGTCTTGCCCTTCCTCTCCTGCATATCATCTTGAAGTTGCTCCACAATAGACTGAATCTCAATTACCTTCACATCCAAGTCATAGAATTTTTGCTCCATGATTCTTTCCAAGCTCTCCTAGTTTTGAGTCAGGGTGGCCAGTCCGTTCTCAATCCTCAGAGTGGATGCAATCAGGTAGCCAAGCTGATCTTGCTTGCTTTTCAAAAAGTACTTAGATGCCTCCTCTTGAGTTGGCATCTTGGTAGCTTTCTCCTTCTTCTCTTGAGCTTGTACTGATGATGGTTCATTCTCATTCATCACAACTTGATTGTCCTCAAAGTCAGGATAGATAGGCAAGTGTTCCTTATCCAACAAGTATGTGCCTGTGCCCATCTTTGAGTTTATCAACTCCTGGATCTGTGGGGCATATCCACAACTTCTTTTCTGGTCAGCTGCAGTCCTCTTGATAGTCTCAACTATAAGGCTCATGACCTTGAACTTCTGTGGCACATCAAATATATGTAGCAAGTTAATTGAATGGCCTCTGATCATTCTGTGATCACCAGACTTGGGCAAGAGAGTGTGCCTAAGGATCCAATTGATTGTAGGCAGCCCTGACAGCAAGTGTTTTACTAACCCAAACTGGTGAGTCTCAAGATCATCTTTAGGAATCTCCTTGTACATGTTTGCCATGGAGTGTTGATCCATCTTCTTCTTGGCATAGACATCCAAGTCATCTTCTTCTTCCTTAGGAGCATTGATCAGATTTGCCCATTCCTCAATAGTTGAGTGGTACCTTGTACCTTCAGACATCCATACTATCCAGCCATCTGGATAGAAGTGTGCTGTGGAGTAGAATTGCATTATGAGCTCCTCATTCCACTTTGTGAGCTTTTGCCCAACAAAGTCTGCAACTCCACAAGCACTGAAGCTGTCAAACACACCAGGATAGTGTTCCTCATTTTCCTTGATATACTTCCAGTCGACCCACCTCATTTCACACACTATAGGCTTCTTGTCCAACAACACTGTCTCATAGAAGTCCTGCTATTCCTTTCTGTGGAACCTGTAATCAACAGCAGTCCTTCTCCTGGTAGCATATGGATCTGTCTCTCTCCATAGCCTCAACCCTGAGTCTCTCATGATCTTCATGTTCTCAGCCACAGGATGAGCATCATTGTGGTCTGGAATCTTAGGTTTGAGCTTTCTCAGGACTTGTCCTTCATCATCTTCATCAGCAGCAACTTCAGGCACTGGGGCCTTGTTCTTCTCAGCAGCTGGTATACTCATGGTATTCCTCTTAGGTGCACTCTTGGCCTTGGAGGCTGCTTTGGGTGCTTCTTTGGGCTTAGATGAAGCAGCCCCTATCCTGATAGCATCACCCATAAGCTTATGTGCCTTGGGTGCTGGTGCAGCAACCTCTTCTTCTTCTTCTTCTTCCATCATGGAAGCCTTTCCAATCACTCTGGCCATGGTCTTCTTGACCCTTTCCTTCCTTTTCTTCCCTTCTGCAGCAGCCTCTTTGGGTTCAGATCCCAAAGGGACTTGAGTAGATGCTCTGGCCTTAGACATTGGAATTCTCTTTGCAGGAAGCTTTTGCTTCATGCCTGGCTTGGTGGCAGCAGTAGTGCTATATTCCTTCTTAACCACTTTCTTCTTGGAAGTGGCCTCATCCTCAACTGCCACATAGTCTTCATCCTCAGACTCTGAAGTTTTCTTCTTCCTTGTTCTGGTGGCAGCTTTGGGCAAGTTGCTGGGAGTGCTCCTGCTACCATCATCTGAACTGCTGAGGGACTACCACCCTCACTCAGGTGAACCTGCTCCTCTGACCTGTTCTGGCTGTCACTCTGATCAGACATATTGCAAACACTGACAGTAGACCCTGTGAATAGATATAGATGAGATAGAGTGGATGAGCATCACAAAATGCAGAGGTTTTTGCAAGAGAATGAGTCAAAAACTTAGTTTTAGTTTTCCACAGAAAGCATTTCGGATCAACCGATTTGTAAACTCGATGATACCGAAGCAGCTGTTGGAAGCTAAACTAGTGAACTCAGTCAGACCGAGTCACAGTTCGGTGGCACCGAGACTCCTAGGGTTTCACAAAGTCCTGAACTCGGTCACACCGATTTGCAATTCTCGGTCAGACCGAAAATTACATGTGCAATGGCCTGAGTCGAATCGGTGGTACCGAGTTCCACAACTCGGTGGGTCCGAGATGGTTTCGGCGGAAACCTAACCCTAAATTTTCAATTCAACTCTAATCTACGGAGTGTTTTGACTGGATAAGATCGTTTCAATCGTGGTAAGAATCATAATGAACACAATGTGCTAGGAATCGGGCGGGGATAGCACTGTGATCGAGTCCATACCCTTGTTCGGCGATGAACTCGCTACGGCGGCAACGGCGGGGAAGAATTCCGTTGACGGCGGCGGAGACCAGCGACAGGAGGTGGCTGGCGACGAGGAGGACTATCCGGAGACCCAGGAGGTAGAGTGAGCTATGCGCAGGCGAAGGGGTTTCGGAGAAATTTCCAAAATTTTGCTCGTGAGTATATGTAGCCCGACCCTGTCGGTGTGACCGACTGGAACAACTCGGTGGCACCGAGATTCATAACTGCAAGCAGTTACAGAAACTCGGTGTGGCCGAAAGGTTCAAATCGGTTGCACCGAGATTGAAAACCTAGATTGACTTAGTGATATCGGTATGACCGAAATGGATGAATCGGTCAGACTGAAATGCACAAAGAAGTTTTGGAAGTTTAAGTCTATGACGAATCGGGGACTCCGAGTGCTCCTCACACAGAGTGGTTCGAATCTGACTTGATCAAATTTTGTGATGTAGCATGAATAGAGTTTGAGACGAGAAAAGCATAGACAGCTAGAGAGGGTTCTTAGGCATTCTTGTCCATCCACTTGGCAAAAGAAAAGGAAAACAATCAATCAAAACAACAAGTGGATGTCCTCGAATGAGTGAGATATTGAATCAACATGCTCACACAATAAAATGGCAATTGAAATATGTGGCAAAGCATGCACAACCAATTCTAGCATCTATCAAACAATTTGCGATGACTAGGTCATCTATATATGTGTATATTGACTTAGGAGTCAAATGAGAACATTTGATCATAGGTCATACTCATCGTTTAAGCACAAGTGTGGTTACCACTTTTTACATAAAGCATTTGGTGTGTTCACACCATTAGAGTTGCTTTAGCTCAATTCTTAGAGTAAAGCTCCCCCTATATGTGAGATCCCCCCTAAGAGGGATGAACTAACCTTGGGTTTTGTCGATGATGACTTCATGTAGATGTTGAAGATGTGGATGCTCAATGTTGATGTAGATCATTTGGAGCTATCCATTGGAGTGAGTTGCACTTTCAATACCTACATGGGTTAGTCCCACAAGGAACAAACAAGGATATCCATAGACATAAAGTGATGCACACACAAGATGATGTCTATGAAAGCTTTTAGGTTACCTTGTCCCTTGTCTTACCAACAAGAGGGTTTGTGACTCCTTGAACTAGTGCAAGATGTGGAAGTTGATTGCACTTGTTCTTGCCAAGATGATGAGAGTGAGGTATGTTGGCGGAGTCACCCTCAAGAACTCTCTAGTTCTTCTTCTTCGGGATCCACACCATCTTGATGGGAATCCTCGGTGTTGTAGTTGTACTTGATGAAGTGGAACTTGAAGTAGTCTTGGGAACCCACATGACCAAGGCCTTAGGAGCTTCTTCAAATGCATCAATTTCCTCTTGAAGCTTGTCCTTGCCTTTTTGCTTGTGGTCTTGTGGTGGAAGATCATCTTGAGCTTGTGTCCCTTTGAGAGAAGTAGGATCATACTTCTCTTGTTGAGGAACAAACTTCGTCTTGGGGTATTGATCTTCTTCCCACTCAACTCCATTGGCATTGAACTTTCGTTCAAAACCAACACCTTGATTCTTCCGGTGCCTTCCTTGCTTGCGTATAATTTCCTCGAATTGCTTACTTCCGGCAAGGCTCTTGTAAACACCTTTCTCTATAATTCCCTTCAATAAGCTATTTTCTTGCTCAAGTGTAACTTGGCTAAGAGAATCATTAGTGGAATCAAGAGAACTACTAGAAGCAACAATATTGGATTTAGCATGATTATTGTTACTACTAGAGGAAGAATCTTTCTTGTTCTTGTTACTAGACTTGACTTGAGGCATGTAAGTGGATAAGAGTAAACGCTTGGCAATGTAAGAAGAACTTTTCTTACGAAGATCATCATTGATTGCTTTTAAGAACTCATGCTCTTGCTCAAGGTTGAGCTTTTCAAAGCGCAATTTCTCATGAGTCCTTAAAAGTTCTCGATGATCTCCTAAGATAGTTTCATGAGCTAACTTAAGAGTGTTTAGTTCTTTAGTTAGAGACTCAATCTTCTCCTTATCATTGTCATTCGTTTATTCTTGATTAGCATGATTAATTGACGTTTCATCATAGTATTCATCACTAGAGTTGTCAACAAGTAAATCATCATCACCTAACAAGTCATCTTCATCACTATTGAAATCAACATACTCGGGGTGTGAGACCTTTGGGCCTTTAGCCATGAAGCATGTTCCAACTCCTTCATTTGGTGAGTCAAATATGGCATAGGAGTTGGTTGTCACAAGTGCTAGACCGGCAACACCTTCATCTTGAGTATATTCGGAGTCGGAATGATAGCTTCTCTCGGAGTGGTTGTCGGAGTCAGAGCCGGATACCCATTCACCAACATGAGCTCGATTTCTTCGTTTTGTGTATCTCCTTGATGACTTGTCCTTTATTTCTGAATCCTTGCTTCTCCGTGAGGGTCTTTGTTCATAACGATCATCTCTACTCCTTCTTTCTCTAGATGGTGATTCTTCTCTTCTACTTATTCTCTTGGGAGAATCTTCTCTTCTCTTGTAGGGGGCCGTACACTCATTGGAATAGTGTCCGGGCCTTCCACAATTGTAGCAGTTTCGCTCTCGACTAGAAGATCTTTTGTCATTGTAGGACCTTGACTTGGAGCTTCTCTCTTTGCTTCTACTCTTGTAGAACTTGTTGAAGTTCTTCACCATTAAGCTCAATTCTTCATTGAAGGTTTGTTTCTCACTCGATGATGTGGGGCTTCACATGAGGCTTTGTAAGCACCACTTGATTTGTTGTGAAGTTCCTCTTTATCCTTGAGTGACATCTCATGAGCAACAATTCTTCTGATGACTTCCGTTGGCTTGAGATCTTTGTAATTGGGCATCATTTGGATCAATGTGCACACGGTATCATATTTTCCATCCAAGGCTCTTAGGATCTTCTTGATGATGAATCTATCGGTCATCTCTTCACTCCCTAAGCCGGCAATCTCATTTGTGATAAGAGCAAGCCTAGAGTACATTTCAGCGACACCTTCACCATCCTTCATTTTGAACTTGTCAAGTTGACTTTGAAGCACATCCAATTTGGATTCCTTGACGGAGTCGGTACCTTCGTGCATATCAATCAAAGTATCCCAAATTTCCTTTCCATCCTCAAGACAACTGATTTTGTTGAATTCTTCGGGGCACAATCCGTTTGAAGAGGATATCACAAGCTTGAGCGTTGTATTGCAGCATCTTCAACTCTTCCGTGGTAGCTTCACGGTTCGGTTCTTTCCCATCAAAGAATTCACCTTGCAAGCCAATACACACAATAGCCCAAACGGCGGGGTTATGTCCAAGAATATGCATTTTCATCTTATGCTTCCAACTTGCAAAATTAGTGCCATCAAAGTAAGGACCTCTATGGTGATAATTTCCCTCGCTAGACGCCATACTGTCCTAGGTTGTGAAACCAAGGCAATGTCCACCAAAAGCTATGGAAATCAAAGCAAATGGAGACCAAAGCTCTGATACCACTTGTAGGATCGAAAGTATGTCTAGAGGGGGGTGATTAGACTACTTGACCAAATAAAAATCTAGCCTTTTCCCAATTTTAGTTCTTGGCAGATTTTAGCTATCTTAGCACAAGTCAAGCAATCTCCACACAATTCAAGCAAGCATGCAAAAGAGTATATGAGCAGCGGAAAGTAAAGCATGCAACTTGCAAGAATGTAAAGGGAAGGGTTTGGAGGATTCAAACGCAATTGGAGACACGGATGTTTTTGTCGTGGTTCCGATAGGTGGTGTTATCGTACATCCACGTTGATGGAGACTTCAACCCATGGAGGGTAACGGTTGCGCAAGTCCACGGAGGGCTCCACCCACGAAGGGTCCACAAAGAAGCAACCTTGTTGAGGGAGTCCTGGGTTAGGGGGTGTTCGGGTAGCCGGACTATACCTTCAGCCGGACTCCAGGACTATGAAGATACAAGATTGAAGACTTCGTCCCGTGTCCAGATGGGACTTTCCTTGGCGTGGAAGGCAAGCTTGGCGATGCGGATATTCAATATCTCCTACCATTGTAATCGACTTTGTGTAACCCTAACCCTCCCCGGTATCTATATAAACCGGAGGATTTTAGTCCGTAGGACAACTTCATCATACAACAATCATACCGTAGGCTAGCTTCTAGGGTTTAGCCTCCTTGATCTTGTGGTAGATCTACTCTTGTACTACCCATATCATCAATATTAATCGAGCAGGACGTAGGGTTTTACCTCCATCAAGAGGGCTCGAACCTGGGTAAAACATTGTGTCCCTTGTCTCCTGTTACCATCCGCCTAGACGCATAGTTCGGGACCCCCTACCCGAGATCCGCCGGTTATGACACCAACGTTGGTGCTTTCATTGAGAGTTCCTCTGTGCCGTCGCAATTAGGAAGGATGCCTCTTCCCGTCTTTAAAGACGGCGCCGTTACTAAGGGAGCCTTGGCTGTCGGCCAAACTCTCCGGCTAGGCGGTTTTCTCATGACCGCCTGTTCGGCCGTTGCGCCGACGGTGACCTCTCGGGTCATCAAAAGCAATCTTCACGTCAGCTCGGAGCCCGTCAAGCAGTTAGATCCAATGGAGCTCTCTTCCGTAAACGAGCTCTTGGGTCACATCGCTGCCTTGGGGGTCACTACGGATTATGACCAGGTTGGGCTTAAACCCGATCTAAGATAAATTAATTCTCCCCAAGTCACCCATCACGTTGTCGTGGTAGAGGCACAGTGCAGCGACTCTTCATCTATCTTAAGGACTAGCTACGTCCGTATTCCCGATCCCTCCAAGCCGGATACCCGCGGAGGGGAGGATGTAACTCAAGACCTGAACTTCGAATCCATGAATCCAAACTTTAGAGTTCGGAAACTCCTTGGCCTCTGAGTCTTAGATTGGGTGAAGTTCCGGATTTAATTCCACCCACCCACCCGAACATAAGCGATCTATCCCAAATCAGGCAAAAGCCCGAAGAAACAGTACATCATTACTGGGCAAGGTTCCTCCTGGTTATGAACATGATAAAGGACTGCCGCGAGGAAGATGCAATCTCAATCTTTTGCAATAATTGCATGGATAAGGGAATCCTCAACGCCACAGGTCGTCGTGATCTTACACGCTTCGCTGACTTGGCGTCCATAGTACAAAAGTACTGTGCAATGGAAAGTGCTCGGAAAACCGAAACTAAATTTTGGGACAATCCGGCCCTGAATAGAAACCTCGTCTGAAATAAAAGGGTGCATCATCATCAGACACCCGGGTTAGAAACCAAAAAATCAAAACCCTCTACAGGGCATGGAACCGTACTGGAGGGATGGCTTAATGGACCCTGTAAAATTCATAGTACAGAGGACGCCACACCAACTCATAGCCTTAGAGCATGTTGGATACTCTGGCAGGTGGCCAAAAGGGGCGAAGATCTCCTAATTCCGGAGGCCGCAGAAAGCCACCTCAGGGACTCCAGTATAGTCTTAACAGTCTTCGAGACTTTCGCATCAAATAATATGCGAAAAAGAACACTCCGCAACCTCGCCGAAGTCTATCAAGTAGCAACAATAAATCCATGGAGTGACACGGCTATTACTTTTAATGCCAGCAATGAACCTAAATTCCGAACAGCTCGAGCACCAGCTGCATTGGTACTCAGTCCTATAGTGGACGGCTTTCGCCTCACCAAGGTACTCATGGACGGAGGCAGCGGATTGAACCTCATTTATGAGGAAACCCTTCAAAATGGAAATAGACTGGAACCGCATTGAGCGAAGCAGCACAACCTTTAGAGGAATAATCCCCATTCGGGAAGCGCACTGTGCAGGAAAAATCACACTAGATGTGGTGTTCGACACGCCGGATAATTATAGGTCCGAAGAGGTCACATTCCAAGTGGCCCCATTCAGTAGCGGATACCACACTCTGCTGGGGTGGGAAGCGTTTACAATCTTCCAAGCAATACCCCATTACGGGTACATGAAGCTCAAGATGCCCGGGCCGAACGGAATCATCACTCTCGCTAGTGATCCGGACATAGCACTCCGCGCCGAAAGCAAGACAGCCGCATTGGCCCTTGAGGCACTGTCCGAAGCCCTAGCGGCTGAGGAACTGACTACGCTGCGCTCCACGGTAAACAGGGACGATGTGATACTCGACAAAAGATCCAAGTCCACCTCCTTTAAACCAACGGATGAAATAGTCAAATTCCAGGTCCATCCAACGGACCCCAATAAAACAGCTTCCATCGGGGCACGATTAAACCCCGATGTAGATGCCTCACTGCGAGAATTCCTACGGGAGAACTGGGACATTTTTGCCTGGCACCCTTCAGACATGCCAGGAATCCCACGCAGGCTGGCCGAACAGAGCTTAAATATCCTAAAAGGATTCAAACCTATCAAACAAGCCCTTCGGTGTTTCTCTGAGCCCAAGAGACAGGCAATGGGAGAGGAGCTAGCCAAACTATTGGAGGCCAGATTCATCAGAGATATAAAACATCCGGACTGGCTAGCAAATTTGGTGATGGTACCAAAGAAGGACAAATCCTGGCGCCTGTGCGTTGACTTCAAAGACCTGAACAAGGCTTGCCCAAAGGATCCCTTCCCCCTCCACCGCATCGATCAAATTATCGATGCCACTGCAGGACACGATTCGTTGTGCTTCCTCGACGCATACTCCGGTTACCATAAAATCAAGATGGCCGAGTCAGACCAAGCCGCAACGGCATTCATCACCCTATACGGTCCATTCTGCTTCAACACAATGCCTTTCGGGCTCAAAAACGCCGGTGCAACATATCAGCGCATGATTCAAACATGTCTGGCAAACCAGATCGGAAAAATAGTAGAGGCATACGTGGATGATGTGGTCGTAAAAACAAGACATGTCGAATCTCTAGTAGACGACTTGAGGCTTACATTTGACAACCTCTGAGCATATGACATCAAGCTAAATCCAGAAAAAATGCATTTTCGGCGTTCCGGCCGGAAAGCTCTTGGGCTTCATTGTATCTGGCAGAGGAATCGAAGCAAATCCAGCCAAGATCCGAGCTTTGTCACAATCGGATATCCCAAAGGACCTCAAACAAATACAAAAATTAACCGGATGCGTGGCGGCTCTAAGCCGCTTTATCTCCTGTTTGGGAGAAAATGCGCTACCCCTCTATCGCCTCCTTCGGCGCACCGAATACTTCGAGTGGACGGATGCCGCCATGGCCGGACTCAAGGAAATAAAAGCCATATTAGCAACAAACCCTGTCCTGGCCACGCCAAACATCGGCGAACCAATGCTATTGTACATTGCAGCAACCCATCAAGTTTTCAGCGCAGTACTCGTCGTCGAGCGGGAAACGGACGGACACAAATTCGCCCTTCAAAAGCCAGTTTACTATGTGTCCACTGTCCTCACCCCATGCAAATCACGGTACCCACATTATCAAAAGATTGCATATGCGGTATTCATGGCATCCCGGAAGCTACGACACTACTTTCAAGAGTGTTCAATCATAGTAGCATCGGAAGTACCACTCAACGATATTATAAACAACCGTGACACAACGGGCCGGATTGCAAAATGGGCCATCGAGCTCCTCTTGTTCGACATAACTTATAGGCCACGACGGGCTATCAAGTCGCAAGTTTTGGCCGACTTCGTCGCAGAATGGACGAAGGCCGAACTCCCTAAAGAGTACGACACATATTCAAACTGGATCATGCACATCGACGGTTCCAAAATGTTGGCCGGACTAGGGGCCGGCGTCGTTTTGACGTCCCCCACAGGAGGCACAGTTCAATATGTACTCTAGATTATGTACACGGACTCCAACAATGCAGCCGAATATGAGGCCCTTTTACATGGTCTCCGGATGGTAGTATCCATGGGCATTCAACGCCTAGAGGTGCGTGGGGATTCGAACCTTGCGATATCCCAAATAAATGGAGACTTTGATGCCAAGGATCCAAAAATGGCAGCTTACCGCAACGCCGTCCTCAAAATGTCAGCTCGGTTTGAGGGGCTCGAATTTCACCATATAGCCCAAGAAAACAATCAGGCGGCAGACATCCTGGCACGCATCGTTGCAAAACGCGATGCGGTCCCCCCCAACATCTTCCTGGAAAGGCTGTTCAAGCCATCCGTAGTATGGGAAGGGGAACATGGCAATATTAGCCCGGACCCAACCGCACTGTCCGACGCCGAACAATCTGACATAATCGGAGGCTCTGCCAATGAAATCACAACCTCGGCCCACGTACTAATGGCCGTTATTGCCCCGTGGACAGAACCATTCCTAGCCTACCTTACTAGGCAGGAACTCCCAGAGGACCAAAATGAGGCACACTGTATAGTGCGGCGATCTAAAGACTATAAAGTCCATGAGGGAGAACTTTATAAGAAAAGCACTACCGGAGTCCTTCAAAGGTGCATCTCCGAAGAGGAAGGGCGGAACCTGCTGGCTGAAATTCATGCCGGACTCGGTGGCCATCACGCCGCAGCCTGGTCCCTTGTAAGCAAGGCTTTCCGTACATGCTTTTATTGGCCAACGGCCCGGGCGGACGCTCATGACTTGGTCCAAAAATGTGTCGGTTGCCAGCTTTTTGCAAACCAAAGCCATATGCCACCCACCGCCCTCCAAACTATCCCCATCACTTGGCCTTTCGCGGTCTGGGGGCTTGACATGGTGAGACCCCTTAAAGGCGGAACCCACAAGAAAAAAATACTTACTGGTCATGGTGGATAAGTTCACCAAATGGATAGAAGCCAAGCCTGTTAAGACAGCCGAATCCGGACCTGTGATAGACTTTATATCCAGGGTCGTACACCGTTATGGCATCCCCCACAGCATCATCATCGATAACGGCACGAACTTTACGGCCGATGAGGTAAAACTCTTGTGCAAAAACATGGGCATCAAGCTCGATTACGCTTCCGTCTATCACCCACAAACTAACGGTCAGGTCGAACATGCAAATGGTCTCATCATGAGCGGCATGAAACCCAGATTAGTGCGGTCCCTCAAGGAATCTAATACGCACTGGGTAGAGGAGCTCGACTCCGTACTCTGGGGGCTGCGGACCATGCCGAATCGCACCACCGGATACACACCATTTTTATGGTGTATGGCGCAGAGGCAATCTTGCCCTGCGACATAATTCATGACTCACTCGAGTGCGCATGTACGAAGAAAGGGAAGCCGAGCTCGATCGACAGGACAGTTTGGACGCCTTAGAGGAGGAGCGTGACGTGGCACAAGCCCGTTCCGCATTCTATCAACAGCAGGCTCGAAGATATCAAAGTAGAGAAGTGCGGGCCAAAAACTACAACGTCGGTGAATTAGTTCTACGCCTGCCGGACAAGAAAAAGGACAAGCTGAAGCCCAAGTGGGAAGGTCCCTTCATAATCGACCAAGTCCTGACTGGTGGAGCATACCGCCTGCGAGATGCGTCGGATAACCGACTCGAGCCGAACCCATGGAACGCAGCCCGTCTCCGAAGATTCTATGCCTAGCGCCGGACTCTGTGTTTGTCTCCTTCCTCTGTCCATTTTTTACACTTTCTGTCTCACATTTCTCTCCTTCCCCTCTTTTCTTTTATAGCCCTTAAAGGCTCCTCAAGTGACGTGCTACTTGCGCTCATTAAACCTGGGGGCTTCTTTAACATAAGCTTATTTACTCGGGCTTCACGCCCACCACATGTGTCAAACTTCCGCATGTACCTTTTCTTCACTATTATATGCATCGATATGACTTAAGTTTTGGCCAAGCTAGGTTGCCTGGCTCCTGTTCTTACCCCTACGTTCCCGATTGTTCGGCTAGGTGGTAAAGGGAGCACCTCTGCGATTGTTACTGCCGGATCAGCCGGATGTGTACCCCAGACTGGGTGAAGCCGAAAGCTAGCATTCTTAAGGGAATATTCGGTCGGTGAACTAAAAGATGACCTTTTTTTACTTATTTATATATATGCCCCCAGATGATTTTCCTGCGTTTGTAGTCCGGACATGCACTTTAGGGCATGCCTCCCAGAGAAAGAAACCCCTAACGGAACTATTCTCTCTGGAAAATGTTTCTTACTAACCACGTAATATAACATAACTAGTTGGGCACTTGTCTGATAAAGCACTAATGACCCCTACGCCTGGTCTCCATGCATACCCCGGTTCTTACATAACCGGTAGGGTATTCGGACACACTCCGGACCGTTAGGTCCTAAGGTTGAAGCGAAAAGGTCGGCAACGACAAACAATCTACAATCCGGCTAGAAGGCATTACACATGTCAATTAAAAATTACATAGTCACTCTGACGGATTGTATTCCTCTTCAATACCATCTAACAGGCCGTCTAACTTACAGTCCTGCTGGGAATACTTTGCGGCCAATTCTACTTGGCCGTACACTAAGCTTACATGGATCTCCTTCCCGTCAGGCCCCACAGGTCTGACCTCGGCCATGTGGTTTGGGTCATGCTTCGTGTACTGCGTCTTCACCATGGCCCAGGCCTCCCTAGCGCCTTGTCGGCAGGCCGATATCTTCCACAACCGGAAGCGCCGCCGAGCTCCCTTAAGCTTCTCCGAAAGCTCTCCAAGGCCCTCTGGCATGGAGTGGGAAGGCCATAAGGCTTGGGAAACGCCTCGCATCGCCTGCCGAACTAGCTCGTGCAGTTGCGAGAGCTCGGGAAGAAGGTCACCCGTAGAACCGGGCATCTCCTCTGCAGGACGACCCGTTAGCATACCTACATACATTACTCTATTAGTCGACTTCCTCGTGAACCCTTTTCTTTCAAAGATTCGCTTAAGCACTTACTAAATATGCCGCGTCGAAGCCGCTGATTCTCCTTAGTGGAGTCCGACAGCTGGCCACGAACATCTTTAAGTTCAACGTCCAGCTTAGTGTTGGCGTCCTGAAGATCATTCTTCTCCCCCCTCACCCTTGTTAGCATACTCTCACCGGCCTTTTGCCGGCGTAAGAGTTGTTGCCTCTCCGGATCCAGTCCGGCGCCATCTGCAATATGATTTGTCAGATTTATACCCACGCTGAACTTCGCAAGATACTAAACTTTTGAAGTGTATCTTACCAGAGGGGGTCTCTTTGGGCTCCGCTACCGCGGCTAGCGCGGCATCCAGTTGGGCTTTGCACTCTTCCAGCTCCTGGGACAGTACGGTATTCTTCTTTGTAAGAACCTGCATAACAAATGATCCTTAAATCAGTTACTCTAACTGTTTCAAGTCTCGGGGGCTACTGGTATATATATATATAATTACCAAAATTTTCTTACCCGTATGTCTTTTACATATTGCTCCTTGGCTCTGGCTAGACCATTTTGAGCGGCACGGAGGTATGCATCTCCCGAATTAAAGGTATCTAATGCCTTTTGGGAGAAACAAGTGTCGCGAAGGATTGTCCGGCGACGCCTGTGGTTCATGGCACTCTCCACCTCAGAGTTGGTGGCAGACAACCTGTCCACATCCTCCATCGGAGGAGCGTCCGGTGCGCGCCTTGTGTTTGCCTCCGCCTCCGGACCAGGCTTTGGAGCCTGGCTGGTGGAGGCGCGGTTGGCAGCCTCTCCGGGTATAGTCCGGCGAGGTCTCTTTGTCCTGAAGAGAGCACGAGTGTTAATATGCCTCGCAGGTGTAACACCTGGGATAAGGGGGCGCGCCATACCTTTGCGCTGACGCCTCGGTCCGGACCGCACCTCTTTTCTGCCCACGGGGCCCTGCGGCCCCTCATTGGCTTGCCGCCGCAGGTTCGGCCTCCCGTCTCAAAAACCTCCCCTGCAAAGCTCGGTTGTAATCACAAAACTGCAAACACGAGAGGGCGGACACCTATTCGCGGTACTGGGACTTCGATCTCAGTTACCTGGGAGGCCGGGTTTAGCCCTGGGTAATCAGCCGTAATGGCCACCAAGGCGTTTTCCTTGCTCAATTGATGGAACACTCCATCAATCAGCTCCACAGATATGTCCGGATCCTCTTGAGATGCCGGGTCGAGGGACCTTCCTGGGTCCTCGGGTTGTGGAGGAGGGCTGTTTATTTCCTTAACAGCCCGGCGCAGTTCCTGCGTTGAAGTCGTTAGACTAAATATTTAACAATGGGAATACAAAACGGATGGGCAAGTAAATGCGGCCGCTTACCCAGCTTGGTGGATTATGCATAGAGAATCCACCCTGTGGGTTGACGCAGAGAAATTCCTCCTCTTCTCCCTTATACAAAGTGGACAAGATCTTTAGTAGAGCGGCAGCCGAATCCGGCTCCTTACGGCCGTAGCGGGTGGCGTCGTCCTCCCCGTTGAAGTCCCACATGGGGTGGCTTCTATACTGAAGTGGCTGCACCCCCCGCATTATGCATTCGGCCATAACCCCTATCATGGTCAGTCCGGAATGGGCTAACAATCTTATTCGGCCCATCAGGTAAATGATGTCCCTGTCACCTTCCCTTTGAGGGCTCCGTGGACGCTAGCTCAGGTGCTTCTTTAAGGGAGCACTGTCGAACTCAGGGAGGCCGATCCGAATAGGATCCGGCAGCGGGACGTCCTCTATATAAAACCATTCCGAAGGCCAGTCTTCGGACGCCTTCTTTGGGGTTCCGGATAGATATCCGGTCCCAGCGATGCGCCACACTTCGGCTCCGCCCACTTGATACATTGACCCCTCCTTAGAGCGGGGCACCAGGCAGAATAACCTCTTCCACAGCGCGAAATGAGCCTCAACACCCAGGAATAGCTCGCAAAGGGCGACGAAGCCCGCGATATGCAATATAGAGCTGGGCGTGAGATTGTGCAGCTGGAGGCCGTAGAACTCCAGAAGCCCGCGGAGAAATGGATGAATTGGAAATCCAAGTCCTCTTATGAGATAAGGGACGAGGCACACCCGCTCTCCATTGGAGGGATTGGGGGTGCTCTCCACTTGCTCTCCGCCATTATAGGTTGCGAGTCCGGCTCGGACTGGGACCATATAGGCCTGAGGGAGAAATCCCTTGGCCTGAAGCGACACTAGCTCGCTGTGCGGGATGGAGCACCTCTCCCAGTCTCCAGGTTTAGGATTGGAAGGGTGAGAGGAGGAGCTGCGACGGCTGGCCATGTTGGAATGGACCTTTGCTGGAGGCGCTCTGATGATTACTCGCGGAGAGGAGAAGGTGTGGTTTGGATCTGAATCCCCATCCCATTAAATAGGCGGCTCGTTTATGCAGCTAGGGGTGTGAATGTAAAAATACCCCGACTTTTCGCATTCATTTGATACGTGGAAGACGGCCATTATTGGGCGTGGAAGCCAAGGTGCGCTACATCACAAAAATCGGACATTATTCAGCAGGTACACGGAATTTGGAGAAGAATCCGCCTTGCAATGTCGAAGACAATCTGCGCGCCGGACTCGTCGTCATTGAAGCCTGGTTCGGGGGCTACTGAGGGAGTCCTGGATTAGGGGGTGTTCGGGTAGCCGGACTATACCTTCAGCCGGACTCCAGGACTATGAAGATACAAGATTGAAGACTTTGTCCCATGTCCGGATGGGACTTTCCTTGGCGTGGAAGGCAAGCTTGGCGATGCGGATATTCAAGATCTCCTACCATTGTAACCGACTTGGTGTAACCCTAACCCTCCCCGGTGTGTATATAAACCGGAGGATTTTAGTCCGTAGGACAACTTCATCATACAGCAATCATACCATAGGCTAGCTTCTAGGGTTTAGCCTCCTTGATCTCGTGGTAGATCTACTCTTGTACTACCCATATCATCAATATTAATCGAGCAGGACGTAGGGTTTTACCTCCATCAAGAGGGCCCGAACCTGGGTAAAACATTGTGTCCCTTGTCTCCTATTACCATCCGCCTAGACACACAGTTCGGGACCCCCTACCCGAGATCCGCCGGTTTTGACACCGACACTTGTCTATTCCATCACGGCCGTCGCCCATGAAGGACTTGCCTCACTAGCGGTAGATCTTCACGAAGTAGGCGATCTCCTTTCCCTTACAAACTCATTGGTTCAACTCCACAATCTTGTCGGAGGCTCCCAAGTGACACCTAGCCAATCTAGGAGACACCACTCTCCAAGAAGTAACAAATGGTGTGTTGATGATGAACTCCTTGCTCTTGTGCTTCAAATGATAGTCTCCCCAACACTCAACTCTCTCTCACAGGATTTGGATTTGGTGGAAAGAAGATTTGAGTGGAAAGCAACTTGGGGAAGGCTAGAGATCAAGATTCATATGGTTGAAATGGAATATATTGACCTCAACACAAATGTAGGTGGTTCTCTCTCAGAAAATGTGTATTGGAAGTGTAGGTATGTTCTGATGGCTCTCTCCATGAATGAAGAGTGGGTGGAGGGGTATATATAGCCTCCACACAAAATCTAACCGTTACACACAATTTGCCAAACTCGGTGGGACCGAATGGTTAAACTCGGTCGGACCGATTCAACAAACCTAGTGATCGATAGGATTTTTGGTGGGACTGAGATGCAACTCGGTAGGACCGATATGGTTAGGGTTAGGGCATAATGTAATCTCGATCTGACCGATTACACAAACTCGGTGGGACCGATTTTGAGCTAACCAGAGAGTTGGTCAGGTAAACTCGGTGGGACCGATTCACTCATCTCGGTGAGACCGAAATGTTACAAAAGGGAAACAGAGAGTTTACATTGCAATCTCGGTGGGACCGACCGCTCATCTCGGCAAGACCGAAACATTACGAAGGGAAACAGAGAGATTACAATCCCATCTCGGTGAGACCGAGATCCCTATCAGTGAGACCGATTGGCCTAGGGTTTGTGGCAGTGGCTATGACATTTGAAACTCGGTGGCGCCGAATAGAAAGAATCGGTGGGGCCGAGTTTGACTTTTGGTTTAGGTCATATGTGGATGCGGGAAGGTAGTTGAGGGTTTTGGAGCATATCACTAAGCATTTTGAGCAAGCAAGCCATTAAGCAACACCTCATCCCTCCTTGATAGTATTGGCTTTTCCTATAGATTCAATGTGATCTTGGATCACTAAAATATAAAATGTAGAGTCTTGAGCTTCAAGCTTGAGCCGAACTTTTTGTCCTTAGAATTTTGAGGGATCCACTTTCCTCATCCATGCCATGCCATTCATTGAGCTTTTCCTGAAATATTAATCTTGGAATAATGTTAGCTCAATGAGCTATATGTTGTTAGGAATTACCAAAACCACCCAGGGATAGTTGCACTTTCACTCGGCACAGAGGCACCGCACACCCCCTATGCTTCATTGATGAAGTTATGGATCACGAATTCCCGGAGGGTTTTAAACCCGTAAATATCAAATCATATGATCGTACAACAGATCCCGCGGTATGGATTGTGGATTTCCTCCCCACATCCACATGGCTCGCGGTGATGATCTGCATGCCATCAAGTACCTCCCACTCAAACTCAAAGGACCAGCTTGGCATTGGCTGAATAGCTTGCCAGCAGACTCCGTCGGCAGTTGGGAGGATTTGGAAGACGCATTCCTTGACAACTTCCAGGGCACTTATGTGCGACCACCGGATGCTGATGACCTGAGCCATATAACTCAGCAGCCAGGGGAATCGACCAGGCAATTCTGGACATGGTTCCTAACTAAGAAAAACCAAATTGTCGACTGTCCGGATGCAGAGGCCTTAGCGGCATTCAAGCATAACATCCGTGACGAGTGGCTCGCCCGGCACCTCGGCCAGGAGAAGCCGAAGTCTATGGCCGCCCCCACGACACTCATGACCCGCTTTTGCGCGGGTGAGGATAGTTGGATGGCTCGCAGCAACACCACATCAAGGAATCTGGGCACTTCGGATAACAAAGATGCCAACGGCAGACCACGTCGTAACAGACAAAACTGCCACAACGACGATGATAACACCGATGATACGACAGCCAATGCCGGATTGTCACATCCCTAGTCTGGTATGACATAGACTAGCTAGCCATTTGTGCATCATATTTAAATTTCATTTAAATTTGAAATGAGGATTGGTGGAACCCTCAGAATCATTTTTGAAAATGACCCAAATAAAAATTTCTCCAAAAGGGTCCAAGAATATGCTCATGATGCCCTCTGAAAATATTGGACAGAGATAAAAATCAAAACAATATTTTTAGGAGCTCATGGATATTTATTTTGGCCATTTGGATTAATTCGATAAATATTTGCATTGGAAATATATTTCTATATATATGAAATATGGTCCAAAAATTATGCCATTTGTAAAGGAGCTCTGGAATAATATATCTAGCTCCTGCAAAAATTGGCATAAGGTAATAAATTGATTTAGTATTTTATTAAATCAAAACTAATGTCAGAAAAATTAGAAAACAAAAAAAAATAAAAGAAGGAGAAGCTTACCTGGGGCTTCCCCCTGTGCAGCCCAGCAGCAGCAGGCCGGCCCAGCCAGCAGGCGGCCCAGCCCGCCCCCTTCTCTGTCGTCTTCGTCCTCGACAGAGGGAGGGGAGCGTGCCCGGCGCGCGCGCGTGCCACCGCGCCACGCCACCTCCCTCCCTGCCTGCCTGCCTCTCCCCTCGTCGCTCTGAATGGACCGGACGACGCCACGCGACGCCCCGCACCTCTCTCCCACTCTCTCATTCCTCCCCCTCCCCTGGTTCTCTCTCTCCCGACCGCCCGAACGCGCCCGTCGCCACCGCTCGCCGTAGTCGTAGCCACCGCGCCCCTCGAGAGCATCTGAGCAGTCCACGAGCTCCGCCACGTCGCCGGCTACCTCCTCGTCGAGCCACGCACCTCCGGATAGCCTCCATCGCCGCCATCGCCATCGTCTTCCTCCTCGGGCTCCGCCGTCCGCCGCCGTCGATTCGCCGTCACCAGGTCTCCCCCGACCCCGCTGTGCTGCTCTGCGTGATCGCCGTGAGCATCTCCCTGTCTCCCCTTCGTTCCCGCGCCGTAGCACCGTTCCCCACCACGGCCGAAGCCTCTCGCCGCCGTCCATGTCGCCGTCACCGTCTCGGCCCGCCTCCGCCCAAACCGAGCCTTCCATTGCGCTCCCGGTGCCACGAGGGTGCCGCCGAGCCCCTCAGGTGGCCTCCCCGTGCCCCGCAGCCCGATCCCGCTCGCGCCCGAACTCCGGCCGCCGCCGCGAGCTTTGCTCCGGCGAGCTCCGGCCTCCCCCGCTACTTCCACCTGCCCTACTAGATGCGCGAGAGCCCGGGCTACGCCCCGGTGCTCTCCGACGCCGCCCCCGTGGTCCGTTTCGCGGACGCCGCCGCGTCCAGAGGTCGCCGCCGACGACCTCGCCGGCCTGACGAGTGGGCCCCGTCGGCAGGTGATTAGCTTAGTGCTAATCACCGTTAGCTAACCCCCCCCCTGACACTGACAGTGGGCCCCAGCGCCACTAACTTTTAATTAGAACTAAATTAACCCCTGTTTTAACCCCCCTGTCACTGACGTGTGGGCCCCACACGTCAGGTTTGACCCGGACCAGCCCAGTCGACCGCTGACGTCGTGCTGACGTCATGCTGACGCAATATATGAATTCTGGATTTAATTTAATCAGAAAATTCCAGAAATTGTTTTAAACTTCAAAAATTCATAACTATTCAACCGTAGCTCAGATTAAAATAATTTATATATGAAAAATTATCAGAAAAATGCAATCTTTCCATCTGTACTAGTTTCATGCATGACAAACCAACTTATACATGCTGAATATGAGAAAACACATTATGGCATATATAGGAGCTTAATTTGGAGATGCATTTGAACCTTTGGTTCAAATGGACTTCAAATCAAATGTTTTCTAGTTGCATTAGCTCAAACAACATCACATCTTTATGCCATGTTCATGCATCATATTATTGCATATGTTTGTGTATTGATTGCCGACACTGTTCCTTCTCGATAGGTCCTACTCCGGAGTCTGTTCCAGAGTGCCTATCTATGAAGCAGTGCCTCCCCTGTTGATTTACCAGGCAAGCAAACCCCCTTGTTCATTTCGATAAAACCCTACTCTCTCGCTCCTGCTCTCAGTTATTGCATTAGGACAACAACGGTTCATCTGCTACTTTGTGCTGCGGTAGTTGAACCCATTCCTCTACATGACCTGTCATTGCCACAGTAAATAGTTGAAACCCACTAGCATGTGTAGGAGTTGATTGAAGCCATTGTTGTGTTCCTACCATGCTATGCCTGCTATTGCTTAGAGTTGTGTCAGGTCTGGTTCATTGGGAATGAATTGGAGTGTTACGATATGTTCTGATGCTGGGAGTGAAGTGTGTGTGAACACGATTTGGTAAAGGTAGCGGTGAGAGGCCATGTAGGAGTACATGGTGGGTTGTCTCACTGGAACCGTCCTTAAGCACTGAGTTCTATGTATGTTGTCCAATGACTCGATACTACCACACATTGGGCTCCGGGCGCTCCAAGCCCTCTCGACTTATTAACCGACTTGATCTCTGTCCAGGAATCGCAACTAGTTTCTGGTGTTTGTAGGTAGTGATATTTTTCTACCAAGTGGCACCCGGCAGGGTGGGCTTGGGACAGACTAGGCACACGTGGCCTGGTGTACCGAGTGGCACCCGGATGGTGGGCTCGGGAACCCTGTACACATCGTTTGGGGCCGTAAGCGACACCCCGGCCGGATCTCCTTGCGGGTGGAACCCGAATAGGCGATAAACCTGGACTAGAGTCTTGTGTGGTTAGTCAGGTCGTGGCCGACACCCTCGCCAGGCTTCCGCTTGAAGGTTGCCGAGATACATGACGTGTACATGGCGGTAAGTGGCGAGAGCGTGTGTGAAGAAGTACACCCCTGCAGGGTTAACATGATCTATTCGAATAGCCGGGTCCGCGGTTATGGACTTCTTGGATGCTTACATGGTACATAGACAACTTGAAGTGGATACCTAAAATGCTCAAGACATGTGTGAATGCTATGGATGGCCTTCTCGTAGGGAGACGGGGATGAACCCATAGTAGTGTATTGTATGGTGATTAGTGGACTCGTGTACGTTGTTTCACCTGAAGAGTTTCTGGTAGTCGTAGAACAGGATAGCCACAATGTCAAAGCTGGCTTGCTGCAACTAAACCCCACATTACCCCCTTGACACAAATGCATGTATGATAGGATCTGATGTAAGTCTTGCTGAGTACCTTTGTACTCATGTTGCTTTATTTATGGTTTTTGCAGCGGAGACTTCGGTCTTACTAGTGTTCTCGTGGACTTCGACTAGTAGCTAGTACCTCAGCTACGATCTTGATCGGATGTTGTAGATAGTCAGGCTCTTCAGCCTTTTTCATTTGTAGATGTCTGTACTCAGACATGTAATGCTTCCGCTTGTTGCTTGATTGCTCTGACTGTTGGGTCATGTGACCCCTGTTTGTAATAATGCTGTGATGGCTCTTCTGAGCCTTTATCTATATAAGTTGTTGAGTTATGCTGTGATGCCATGTTGTACAGCACATACTTGCATGTTATGCGTACGTGTAATGTGCACTGCTATGTGTGGGATCTGACTATCTAGTTGTTTATCCTTAGTAGTTCTCTCTTACCGGGAAATGTCTCCTAGTGCTTCCACTGAGCCCTGGTAGCTTGCTACTGCTCCGGAACACTTAGGCTGGCCGGCATGTGTCCTTCTTCGATCCTGTGTCTGTCCCTTCGGGGAAATGTCACGCGATGAATACCGGAGTCCTGTTAGCCTGCTACAGCCCGGTTCACCGGAGTCCTGTTAGCCCAGTGCTACAGCCTGGATTCACTCGCTGATGACCGACACGTTCGATGCTGGGTCATGGATGCCTGTCCCGGTAGGTTAGTGCCACTTTGGGTTTACAACTAGTCATGTCAGCCCGGGCTCTTTATCATATGGATGCTAGTGACACCATCATATACGTGTGCCAAAAGGCGCAAACGGTCCCGGGCAAAGGTAAGGCGACACCCGTGGGGATACCGTGCGTGAGGCCGCAAAGTGATATGAGGTGTTACATGTTGGATCGATGTGGCATTGAGTCGGGGTCCCGACAGCGCTGGTATCAGAGCCTGACTGCCTGTAGGATTACCAAGCCAAACCGGTCGAAGTTGAGTCTAGAAAATCTTTAGTTATGTAGGGGAATTGATTGTGGGTTGGAACGTAAGGCTCTTTTACTCCTTATACCTCATGACCTTCTGATCTGAGTCGTCCTATCTTTCCGACGGGATTAAGGAACTAGGCTTCTCTTCCGTCTATCAGGATCACGTGTTACTTTTCCGTAGTCCCTTAGGTTTGGTTGATCAGAGTCATACCCCGGTTTTCGAGTACTTCCGGTGTAGTCTGTTTAGTACTATCTCAGAACCTTGAGTGATGATGATGAGTATGTTACCACCCCATTTTTAGTAGGATGTCTCATCCTGAGCATTTTACTGCCGTTATGTTGCCGGAATTTTCCCTAGGAGTTCGGGAGATACTAATTCCTTGTCCTAGATTCTACAGTCCATAGTTGATGCTGACTCCGTCCTTGGTTCGTTTCTCAGGATGTCATCAGCTAAGCGAAGTTCCGTTGCTCGTAGCCAGAACCATGGAGATGCTAGGGATGAGGATCCTCCCGACCAACCTTCGTTGGCAGAGTTCATGTTAGAAATGGAGAGGAACAAGCGTGAGTCTAACCGTTTGTTGGCACGTATCGAGGAGAACACCGCACATCAGTTCAAAGGGTCTGCTACCATTCATGATTTCATTCGCTTGCACCCACCTACCTTTCATCATTCCATCGAGCCACTCGATGCAGATGACTGGCTCCGTAGCATCACTCATAAGCTGCTTTCCGCGAGCATAGCTGAAGATGACAAGGTCACTTATGCCACATACCACCTGGAAGGTCCTGCTAGTCTTTGGTGGCAGAACTATGAGACTTTGCTTCCAGCTGGCCAGATTCCTACCTGGAAGGATTTCACTGAGGCTTTTCGCGAGCATCACATTCCCCAGGCCCTCCTTGATCGCAAGAGAGAAGAGTTCTGTAGTCTCACCCAGAATAAGATGGCTGTTGATGCTTACAGTCGAGAGTTTGAGAACCTCGCCCGCTATGCCACAGAAGAAGTGTCCACGGACGCTAAGAAGCAGGCTAGGTTCCGAAAGGGTCTCAACCCCAAGTTGCGTCGTGATCTCCACCTGCATCATTGTGATACATTCCAAGCTCTTGTGAACAAAGCCATTAATGCAGAGACAGCTCAGCTCACTTACGAGGAGTCTCGTAAGCACAACCGTGATTTGGGATCCTCCTCTGGCTCTAGTTCTCAGAAGCGCCGGATTTGGATTCCAAACTCCGCTCTTCTTTCCGGATATGCACCGAGGCCATCCCATGTGGTGCCTCCCCCAGCTCAGTCATATGTTCCACCCAGGCCTACTGGTAGACCACTTGTCAGTGCGGGTCCACGTCCAACCTCAGGGACTTGCTTCACATGCGGGAAGCCAGGACACTATGCACGTGATTGCTCTCAGACTAGTTATGCTCCACCCCAGCCCGAGAAGACTGTTGGCTGTGTTAAGCCCTCACGCAAGATGAACAGTGTTAAGTCAGTTCCCACTGAACGTGGACGTGTGCATCACGTCTCAGCTAAAGACGCTCATGATGATCCGGATGTCGTTCTTGGTACACTCCTTGTCAATTGTCACCCAGCATCAGTTCTATTCGATACTGGAGCATCTCACTCCTTCATTTCTGAAGGCTATGCTCGTTTGCACGACATGTCATTTTGTGATATGCCAACTCCGCTTGAAATCCAAACCCCAGGGTCTAGATGGCAGACCACCAGAATCAGCCATGGTAACGAAATCCTTGTTGATAGACTTGTATTCCTTGCATCACTTGTAGCCCTCAAGTCCTCAGATATTAACATCATCTTGGGTATGGACTGGATGACAGCTCATCATGCCAAGATTGATTGTTACACAAGATCTGTTCAGCTTACACACCCGTCTGGCAAGATAGTCACCGTCTCCACTAGAGTTGCAAAGCGTCAGCTCTATTCTCTTAATGCCAGCCCTCTTCCAGACCTTGAAGATATCCCGGTAGTCCGTGACTTTCCGGATGTCTTTCCAGAGGAACTGCCAGGTGTTCCACCTGACAGAGATGTAGAGTTCGTCATAGATCTTATCCCAGGAACAGCTCCAATCTCCCGGAGACCTTACAAGATGGCACCCTTAGAACTAGCCGAGCTTAAGAAACAACTCGATGAGTCCTTGCAAAAGGGTTTCATCCGTCCTAGTTCTTCTCCTTGGGCTTGCCCCGTCCTCTTTGTTAAGAAGAAAGACGGTACGGACCGGATGGTTGTAGATTATCGTCCCGTTAATTTGGTCACGATAAAGAACAAGTATCCGCTCCCCAGGATCAACGACCTGTATGACCAGCTCGCTGGATCCTCAGTCTTCTCCAACATGGATTTGAGGTTAGGATACCACCAAATCAAAATCAGAAACGGGGACATTCACAAGACAGCTTTTGTCACTCGTTATGGCCAGTACGAGTACACCGTCATGTCCTTTGGTCTAACTAACGCTCCAGCTACATTCTCCCGCCTGATGAACTCGATCTTCATGGAGTACTTAGATAAGTTCGTCGTGGTTTACCTCGATGACATTCTTATCTACTCGAAGAACGAGGAAGAGCATGCCGAACATCTTAGACTTGTGCTAGAAAAACTCAGAGAGCACCGCCTTTATGCCAAGTTCTCCAAGTGTGAATTTTGGTTTCCAGAAGTGACCTCCTAGGCCACGTAATCTTTGGTAAGGGCATTGCTGTCAACCCCGAGAGAGTTCAGGCTGTTCTCGATTGGACTCCACCTAAGACCGTTAAACAAGTTAGGAGTTTCCTTGGGCTAGCCAGTTATTGTCGCCGCTTTGTTGAAAACTTCTCCAAAGTAGCCAAACCCCTCACGGAACTTCTCAAGAAAGATAAAAAGTTTGAGTGGACCCCACAGTGTGAGTACAGTTTTCAGGAACTGAAAAGACGCCTGACTTCTGCTCCCATACTTGTGCCACCGGATTTCACTAAAGACTTTATTATCTACTGCGACGCCTCACGACAGGGACTAGGTTGCATTCTTATGCAGGATCGTCATGTGATTGCCTATGCATCTCGACAGTTGCATCCACATGAGGAGAATTATCCTACACATGATCTAGAGCTTGCAGCCGTAGTCTATGCACTCAAGACCTGGCGACATTACCTTCTTGGTAAACGTTGCGAGATCTACACCGATCACCAGAGTCTCAAGTATATCTTCACCCAACCAGATTTGAACCTTAGGCAAAGACGTTGGTTGGAGTTAATCACAGATTATGATCTAGGGATTACCTACACCCCAGGCAAAGCCAATGTCATGGCTGATGCGCTAAGCCGTAAATCCTATTGCAACAATCTCATGTTGCAGCAAGGCCAACCACTTCTCCATGAGGAATTCTGTAAGCTTAACCTTCACATAGCTTCTCGCGGATTTCTCTCTACCTTGGTGGCGAAACCTGATCTTGAGGATCGGATTATCGCTGCTCAAAAGCAAGACACAGGAATTTCTCGGATCAAGAGAAACATTAAGAAGGGAGTTGGTGGATGTTTCTCTATGGATGATCGTGGTGTTGTTTTCTTTGAGAATCGCTTGGTGGTTCCCAAGAATCAACATCTGCGACAATTGATTCTTAAGGAGGCGCATGAATCTCCTCTCACGATTCATCCCGGTAGTACTAAGATGTATCAGGACCTACGCCAGAGGTTCTGGTGGACTAGGATGAAGAGAGAAATCGCAGAGTTCATTGCTAAATGTGACGTTTGTCGTCGCGTTAAGGCAGAGCATCAGAGACCTGCTGGCACCCTTCAGCCTTTAGCTATTCCTGAATGGAAATGGGATAAAGTTGGTATGGACTTCATCACCGGCTTTCCCAGGACCAAGAGAGGGAATAACGCTATCTTCGTAGTCGTTGATCGTCTAACCAAAGTGGCTCACTTCCTTCCTGTTCGAGAAAATATCACTGCTAGTCAGCTTGCTGACTTATATATTTCTCGAATAGTGTCACTGCATGGTGTTCCACTAGAGATCAATTCAGACCGTGGCAGTCTTTTCACTTCTCATTTCTGGGAGAGTTTCCAAACTGCCATGGGAACCCATCTTTCCTTCAGTACCGCTTTCCACCCTCAGTCGAGTGGTCAGGTGGAACGGGTCAATCAAATTCTCGAAGACATGCTCAGAGCTTGCGTTATCTCATTCGGTATGGATTGGGAGAAATGTCTTCCTTTTGCCGAGTTTGCTTATAACAATAGCTATCAATCCAGCCTCAAGAAAGCTCCTTTTGAGGTTCTCTATGGACGAAGATGTCGAACACCTTTGAACTGGTCAGAAACCGGTGAAAGACAATTCTTTGGACCGGATATGATCCAGGAGGCAGAAGTGCAAGTTCGCATCATTCGTGAGAATTTGAAAACAGCCCAGTCTCGTCAGAAGAGCCAGTACGATCATCATCATAAGCTTACCTTCGGGTTACTCCTTTGAAGGGTACCCATCGTTTCGGTATCAAGGGCAAGTTGGCTCCTCGTTACATTGGTCCTTTTCGCATTCTCGCTAAACGAGGAGAGGTTGCCTACCAGTTGGGACTACCCCCACATCTTTCTCGAATTCATGATGTCTTCCACGTCTCTCAACTCAGGCGTTGCTTCTCGGATCCTATCCGTGGAGTGGACCACGAAACGCTTGATCTCCAAGATAACCTCACATACCGAGAGTACCCGGTTCGCATTCTTGATCAAGCAGAGCGTGTCACTCGACGTCAGAACATCAAGTTTCTCAAAGTTCAGTGGTCTCATCATTCCGAGAGAGAAGCTACTTGGGAGCGAGAAGATCGTCTTCGACTGGAGTACCCCGCTTTCTTTCCGTCAACCCTTGAATCTCGGGACGAGATTTTTTCAAGAGGGGGCGAGTTGTCACATCCCTAGTATGGTATGACTTAGACTAGCTAGCCATTTGTGCATCATATTTAAATTTCATTTAAATTTGAAATGAGGATTGGTGGAACCCTCAGAATCATTTTTGAAAATGACCCAAATAAAAATTTCTCCAAAAGGGTCCAAGAAAATGCTCATGATGCCCTCTGAAAATATTGGACAGAGATAAAAATCAAAACAATATTTTTAGGAGCTCATGGATATTTATTTTGGCCATTTGGATTAATTCGATAAATATTTGCATTGGAAATATATTTCTATATATATGAAATATGGTCCAAAAATTATGCCATTTATAAAGGAGCTCTGGAATAATATATCTAGCTCCTGCAAAAATTGGCATAAGGTAATAAATTGATTTAGTATTTTATTAAATCAAAACTAATGTCAGAAAAATTAGAAAACAAAAAAAATAAAAGAAGGAGAAGCTTACCTGGGGCTTCCCCCTGTGCAGCCCAGCAGCAGCAGGCAGGCCCAGCCAGCAGGCGGCCCAGCCCGCCCCCTTCTCTGTCGTCTTCGTCCTCGACAGAGGGAGGGGAGCGTGCCCGGCGCGCGCGCGCGCCACCGCGCCACGCCACCTCCCTCCCTGCCTGCCTGCCTCTCCCCTCGTCGCTCTGGATGGACCGGACGACGCCACGCGACGCCCCGCACCTCTCTCCCACTCTCTCATTCCTCCCCCTCCCCTGGTTCTCTCTCTCCCGACCGCCCGAACGCGCCCGTCACCACCGCTCGCCGTAGTCGTACCCACCGCGCCCCTCGAGAGCATCTGAGCAGTCCACGAGCTCCGCCACGTCGCCGGCTACCTCCTCGTCGAGCCACGCACCTCCGGACGGCCTCCATCGCCGCCATCGCCATCGTCTTCCTCCTCGGGCTCCGCCGTCCGCCGCCGTCGATTCGCCGTCACCAGGTCTCCCCCGACCCCGCTGTGCTGCTCTGCGTGATCGCCGTGAGCATCTCCCTGTCTCCCCTCTCTTCTCCCCTTCGTTCCCGCGCCGTAGCACCGTTCCCCACCACGGCCGAAGCCTCTCGCCGCCGTCCATGTCGCCGTCGCCGTCTCGGCCCGCCTCCGCCCAAACCGAGCCTTCCATTGCGCTCCCGGTGCCACGAGGGTGCCGCCGAGCCCCTCAGGTGGCCTCCCCGTGCCCCGCAGCCCGATCCCGCTCGCGCCCGAACTCCGGCCGCCGCCGCGAGCTTTGCTCCGGCGAGCTCCGGCCTCCCCCGCCACTTCCACCTGCCCTACTAGATGCGCGAGAGCCCGGGCTACGCCCCGGTGCTCTCCGACGCCGCCCCCGTGGTCCATTTCATGGACGCCGCCGCGTCCAGAGGTCGCCGCCGACGACCTCGCCGGCCTGACGAGTGGGCCCCGTCGGCAGGTGATTAGCTTAGTGCTAATCACCATTAGCTAACCCCCCCCCTGACACTGACAGTGGGCCCCAGCGCCACTAACTTTTAATTAGAACTAAATTAACCCCTGTTTTAACCCCCCCTGTCACTGACGTGTGGGCCCCACGCGTCAGGTTTGACCCGGACCAGCCCAGTTGACCGCTGACATCATGCTGACGTCATGCTGACACAATATATGAATTCTGGATTTAATTTAATCAGAAAATTCCAGAAATTGTTTTAAACTTCAAAAATTCATAACAATTCAACCGTAGCTCAGATTAAAATAATTTATATATGAAAAATTATCAGAAAAATGCAATCTTTCCATCTGTACTAGTTTCATGCATGACAAACCAACTTATACATGCTGAATATGAGAAAACACATTATGGCATATATAGGAGCTTAATTTGGAGATGCATTTGAACCTTTGGTTCAAATGGACTTCAAATCAAATGTTTTCTAGTTGCATTAGCTCAAACAACATCACATCTTTATGCCATGTTCATGCATCATATTATTGCATATGTTTGTGTATTGATTGCCGACACTGTTCCTTCTCGATAGGTCCTACTCCGGAGTCTGTTCCAGAGTGCCTATCTATGAAGCAGTGCCTCCCCTGTTGATTTACCAGGCAAGCAAACCCCCTTGTTCATTTCGATAAAACCCTACTCTCTCGCTCCTGCTCTCAGTTATTGCATTAGGACAACAACGGTTCATCTGCTACTTTGTGCTGCGGTAGTTGAACCCATTCCTCTGCATGACCTGTCATTGCCACAGTAAATAGTTGAAACCCACTAGCATGTGTAGGAGTTGATTGAAGCCATTGTTGTGTTCCTACCATGCTATGCCTGCTATTGCTTAGAGTTGTGTCAGGTCTGGTTCATTGGGAATGAATTGGAGTGTTACGATATGTTCTGATGCTGGGAGTGAAGTGTGTGTGAACACGATTTGGTAAAGGTAGCGGTGAGAGGCCATGTAGGAGTACATGGTGGGTTGTCTCACTAGAACCGTCCTTAAGCACTGAGTTCTATGTATGTTGTCCAATGACTCGATACTACCACACATTGGGCTCCGGGCGCTCCAAGCCCTCTCGACTTATTAACCGACTTGATCTCTGTCCAGGAATCGCAACTAGTTTCTGGTGTTTGTAGGTAGTGCTATTTTTCTACCAAGTGGCACCCGGCAGGGTGGGCTTGGGACAGACTAGGCACACGTGGCCTGGTGTACCGAGTGGCACCCGGATGGTGGGCTCGGGAACCCTGTACACATCGTTTGGGGCCGTAAGCGACACCCCGGCCGGATCTCCTTGCGGGTGGAACCCGAATAGGCGATAAACCTGGACTAGAGTCTTGTGTGGTTAGTCAGGTCGTGGCCGACACCCTCGCCAGGCTTCCGCTTGAAGGTTGTCGAGATACATGACGTGTACATGGCGGTAAGTGGCGAGAGCGTGTGTGAAGAAGTACACCCCTGCAGGGTTAACATGATCTATTCGAATAGCCGGGTCCGCGGTTATGGACTTCTTGGATGCTTACATGGTACATAGACAACTTGAAGTGGATACTCTAAAATGCTCAAGACATGTGTGAGTGCTACGGATGGCCTTCTCATAGGGAGACGGGGATGAACCCATAGTAGTGTATTGTATGGTGATTAGTGGACTCGTGTACGTTGTTTCACCTCAAGAGTTTCTGGTAGTCGTAGAACAGGATAGCCACAGGGTCAAAGCTGGCTTGCTGCAACTAAACCCCACATTACCCCCTTGACACAAATGCATGTATGATAGGATCTGATGTAAGTCTTGCTGAGTACCTTTGTACTCATGTTGCTTTATTTATGTTTTTTGCAGCGGAGACTTTGGTCTTACTAGTGTTCTCGTGGACTTCGACTAGTAGCTAGTACCTCAGCTACGATCTTGATCGGATGTTGTAGATAGTCAGGCTCTTCAGCCTTTTTCATTTGTAGATGTCTGTACTCAGACATGTAATGCTTCCGCTTGTTGCTTGATTGCTCTGACTGTTGGGTCATGTGACCCCTGTTTGTAATAATGCTGTGATGGCTCTTCTGAGCCTTTATCTATATAAGTTGTTGAGTTATGCTGTGATGCCATGTTGTACATCACATACTTGCATGTTATGCGTACGTGTAATGTGCACTGCTATGTGTGGGATCTGACTATCTAGTTGTTTATCCTTAGTAGTTCTCTCTTACCGGGAAATGTCTCCTAGTGCTTCCACTGAGCCCTGGTAGCTTGCTACTGCTCCGGAACACTTAGGCTGGCCGGCATGTGTCCTTCTTCGATCCTGTGTCTGTCCCTTCGGGGAAATGTCACGTGATGAATACCGGAGTCCTGTTAGCCTACTACAGCCCGGTTCACCGGAGTCCTGTTAGCCCAGTGCTACAGCCTGGATTCACTCGCTGATGACCGATACGTTCGATGCTGGGTCATGGATGCCTGTCCCGGTGGGTTAGTGCCACTTTGGGTTTACAACTAGTCATGTCAGCCCGGGCTCTTTATCATATGGATGCTAGCGACACCATCATATACGTGTGCCAAAAGGCGCAAACGGTCCCGGGCAAAGGTAAGGAGACACCCGTGGGGATACCGTGCGTGAGGCCGCAAAGTGATATGAGGTGTTACATGCTGGATTGATGTGGCATTGAGTCGGGGTCCCGACACGGATTCAGAGGCTCTAGATCCGGTCAGCGGAAAAAGCCATTCAAAAGAAGTACTCCAGGCCCATCCGGTTTGGATCGCATACTTGATCGCTCGTGTCAAATTCACGGCACCCCCGATAAGCCAGCCAATCACACCAACAGAGAATGCTGGGTGTTCAAGCAGGCCGACAAGTTGAATGCCGAAAACAAGGACAAGGGGCTGCATAGTGATGACGAGGAGGAGCCCCAGCCGCCGAACACGGGAGGACAGAATAGGTTCTCCCCACAAGTGACGACGGTGAACATGATATACGCAACCCACATTCCCAAGAGGGAACAGAAGCATGCACTAAGGGACGTCTATGCGATGGAGCCCGTCGCCCCAAAGTTCAACCCATGGTCCGCTTGTCCGATCACCTTCAATCACAGGGACCCCCCCACTAGTATCCGTCATGGCGGATCCTCCGCACTGGTCCTAGACTCCATCATCGATGGATTTCACCTCACTCGAGTCCTTATGGATGGCGGCAGCAGCCTGAACCTGCTCTATTAGGATACAATGCACAAAATGGGTTAGATCCCTCGAGGATCAAACCCACCAAAACCACCTTTAAGGGCGTCATCCCAGATGTAGAGGCCCATTGCACGGGCTCAATCACACTCGAAGTGGTCTTCAGATCTCCGCACAACTTCGGAAGCGAGGAGTTAATCTTGGATATCGTCCTATTCCGCAGTGGGTATCACGCACTGCTCGGGCGAACCGCATTTGCAAAATTCAATGCGGTACCGCATTATGCATACCTCAAGCTCAAGATGCCAGGACCTAGGGGGGTCATAACAGTTAATGGAAACACAGAATGCTCGCTCCGCACGAAAGAGCACACTGCGGCCCTCGCAGCAGAAGCAGAAAGCAGCCTTTTAAGGCAAACCACCAATTCGGCGATACAGCCCCCGGACACTGTCAAGCTAGTCCGGAGTAAACTGCAACAGGATCGCCTGTTACGTTCAGAGCTCGCCTAGCAATTTGGCCCCCATCCCAGTCCCAGTCAAGCAATGAAATCCGTGCCACGGGTACACAATTACACACTGAAAATACCATGGGCATAGGCGGGGGCACGATCAGGGCACGTCCCGCAATGCGGCTTAACCTCCCTAGGGGCTGCATACCTTTATCATTTTTTCTCTTTCAGGACCTTACCCTCCGAAAGCCCTTTCCGGCAGTACGATTGCCGGACACAATACGGGAAGGAACAACCAAGGAGGCAAGATGCTAAAACGTACAAGGGAACCCCCAGCCAAAAACTGACTGTCATGATAAGGTGAGAGTTGGTCGCTGTTCACGAGGTCTCAAGTCCTTCAAGACTTTTTCCGCTTCGGGCGAGGAGTCGGCCTTGCCCGACTTAGGCATATATAGCGCCCCAAATTCGGCCTTCCAAATACTAGGGGCTTCGCCAAAATTTAAAATTGTAGAATTCTATGGCTAAGTGAGAGTGATAAAGCCTTATAGTCCGATTGCCTAGTTCGTTGTGCTGAACACCTCCCTCGAAGGATCCAAAATTGGGATAAAGAGTGATCAGGTTTATCCCGAACACCCCAGTACTAGTTACATGGGGGCAGAAGCCGACGACTAGCCAACTCTCATATTTTATAAACGGCCGCACATAAGGTAATGTTTTAAATTCAAAAAGTGTTGCATAGCGCAAATGAACTCGTTTTCAAATTACAGGATCACATGAGCATGTTCATTCAAAAACTACATCTCTGGCACATTCCTCCGCCACAAGGTTGGAACCCTTCAGGACACCGTGATAATACATTTCGGGGCAGCGATGCTCCTTGCCCTCTGGCAGCCCCTCCTTCACCAGCTTTACGGCGTCCAGCTTCTCCCAGTGCACCTTCGCCCGGGCAAAAGCCCTGCGCGCACCCTCGATGCAGACGGACCGCTTTATGACTTCAAGCCGTGGGCAGGCATCCACAAGCCGCCTCACCAAAACGAAGTAGCTGCTAGGCAGGGGATCGCTAGGCCACATCCGGACTATAAGACCCTTCATGGCCTGTTCGGCCTCCTTGTGAAGCTCGATCAGTTGCTTCAGCTGGTCGCTCACGGGCATTGGTTGATCGGTCCCAGTATACTGAGACCAGAACAACTTTTCCGTCGAGCTCCCCTCCTCAGCTCGGTAAAACTCCGCGGCATCCAGTACACTGCGGGGAAGATCTGCAAACGCTCCTGGAGAGCTCCAAACTCGGGTAACTAAAAGGAAAGTTTCCTTCACATGCTTGCTTTGTATAATGAATGCCTTACCCGCTGCTATCTTCATCACCGCATAAATCTCCTGGAGGGCCTTGTGGGCTTCAGCCTTGACACTCCGTGCGCTTTCAAGTGCCTTCGCAAGCTCGGACTCTCGCGTCTTAGAGTCAAGCTCCAAGGACTCATGTTTTCTGGGGAGAGCCTCGAGCTCTTGCTGCACCTCGCCTACCCGGGCTTCTGGCTTTTCCCGCTCAATGCGCTCCTTGGCTGCTTTGTCTTCGGCCTCGGACAGCGCCTTCTTCAGGGTCACCACCTCGGTCGTGGCCCTTGGCAAATTCATGATGATCCTATTACTTTACAAACCGAGCTTCTTTTTAATGTATAGACAAGGTATTTCTTACCTTTGCTCTCCTCGAGCCGCCTCTTGGTAAGGCCGAACTCGTCCTCGGACCGCTCCAGGTCCTGCTTCAGTGCAGCAACCTCCGCAGTACGTGCGGCAGCGGCCAGTAGTGAAGCCTGCACATGCACACAGACATATTCTGATTAGACTCCTAAGTCATTATTTGATCCTCTATCCGGCCTTTCTTCGTGAATGCCAAACAGAGCATCAAGGGCTACTGTCTATGCGGTAATGTTTTCCTATATCTTGATTGCTTACCTCAAAGCCTGTTAGGAGGCTAGCACAAGCTTCGGTTAGTCCGTTTTTGGCGGACTGAACTTTCTCGACCGCCACACTCATGATAGTGCGGTGCTCTTCATCGATGGAAGCGCCGCGAAGCGCTTCCAGCAAGTTGTTCGGTGCCTCTAGATGATAGAGGCCACCGACACGGGCGGCTTGCCCCTCTTAACGGGGGATCACCTGCCGGAGTCCGGAACCACGAAGGTTTCGGTGCAGTGTTCGGCTGGGGGCCGAACTTGGAGCCCGTGGGAGTCTTGCTCCCTTTGCGCCCAGGGTCCGAAAGGTCGCCTCGAGGCGTCCCCAGGACTACCTCCCCTCGGCTCTGTGCCTTTTGAGACAACACCTCGACCTTGTCCGTAGGGCAAGGGGTGGAGGCGGTCGGAAGTGAATCGCTATTCATATCCGACGAGTCCAAAGAACCGTCCGATGAAGATACGTCGAGACGGGCTCGGGACGGACTGCATAATTATATTTGGCGTAAGGAGAAGCAGTGCAATAAAACATACCATGAATTACTATGGTATCGGGATACTTACGACTTCGCCAGGGGCTTGTCCCTGGGTAACCATTCATCGTCGTTGTAGGCGGCCATTGTGGAGCAGTCCGGAAGGAGGGTCCTTCCCTTCTTGGACCCTTCGGCCTCCCCGATTGGGGCGTCTTTCCTTTTCTTATCTCCCCCGGCTGGGGGGAGAACTTTTCTCTTCCTCCTCCTCGTTTTCGTGGGAGGAGTGCACTTCGGAGTTATCGGACGATGAGTCCGATATAACCTTGCGCCGGAGACCCTTTCGGGTGCCCGTGGCCTTCTTCTGGGCCTTCTTCACCGGCACCTCGTAAGGCGCCAGAATCAGCATCTCCGTTAGGAGAGCATCTGCAGGATCTTCAGGCAGAGGGGCTGGGCAATTGAGCTACTCCGCTGTCTCTACCCAGTCCTGTTAATGGCATGGAAGCTTAGATCCCGCACATGATTAAACTGGTGCAAATAAATATCCTGTGAGACATAAAAACTTACGGGATTGGCATGGCGCTTTGCACTGAGTCCGCGGTCCTCATTAAGGGGAGGAGGTACCCCGGTGCCCTTGAACAGCACCTTCCAGACATCCTTGTGCGTTGTGTCGAAGAGCTCTCGTAGCGTCTGGTGCTTGGCCGGGTCGAACTCCCACAAATTGAATGCCCGTCGTTGACACGGGAGGATCCGGCGGAAGAGAATGACCTGGACCACGTTGACGAGCTTGATTTTCTTGCTCATCATGTTCTTGACGCAGGTCTGGAGTTCGGTCAGCTCTACCAGGGAACCCTAGGACAGGTCCTTCTCTTTCCAGGAGGTGAGCCGCGTGGGGATTCTGGATCGAAATTCGGGGGCCGCCATCCAGTTGGTGTCGCGTGGCTCGGTGATGTAGAACCACCCCGATTGCCACCCCTTTATGGTCTCCACATAGGAGCCTTCGAGCCAGGTGACGTTAGGTATTTTGCCAACCATGGCGCATCCGCACTCCGCTTGCTGGCCGACCACCACCTTCGGTTTGACATTGAAGGTCTTCAGCCACAGGCCGAAGTGGGGCCTGATGCGGAGGAAGGCCTCGCACACGACGATAAATGCCGAGATGTTGAGGATGAAATTGGGGGCCAGATCATGAAAATCCATCCCGTAGTAGAACATGAGACCGTGGACAAATGGGTGAAGGGGAAATCCCAGTCCGCAGACAAAGTGGGTAAGGAAAACTACCCTCTCATGGGGTGCGGGCGTAGGGATGATCTGCCCCGCATCTGGCAGCCGGTGCGCGATGTCCGCGGCCAGATATCCGCCTTCCTATAGCTTTGCGATGTGCTCCTCCGTGAGGGAGGAGACCATCCACTTGCCTCCTGCCCCGGACATGCTTGGAGTGGTTTGAGAAGAAATACGCGAACTTGGGCGCTGGAGCTCGAGTACGCGAGAATGGATAAGCAAGGAGGAAGAAGGCGTGGGTAAAAAGGGTGACTCTTTGTCCTTTTTTGTGTTGCCTAATCACAAATAGTTCATCCGAGTGAACCGTATGTTGTACATCGCACACACCTTCATCTGGCCCGTTTCTTTTGTTCCTCCTCATCGCAAACAGTTAATTGAACTGAACCGTATGCCCTGCATCGCACACGCAACTAAAATCTGAACCGTGTTTGATGCATCCTCCATTGCAAATGTTTTGCTCCTTTTTTGACGGGTTTTTACACCACCATTTGTGATTATGGCATCACACACAGTTTCGTCGAAGGGTCTCTGATCATAGTGTCGCGTTAGCAGCATCCTGCAGTAGTGTAGGGTTCATACTTTCACTAGTGCAAGTTCTCTCAACAATGATAACATAATTAGATCATATAACAATCCCTCAACATGCAACAAAGAGTCACTCCAAAGTCACTAATAGTAGAGAACAAACGAAGAGATTATTGTAGGGTATGAAACCACCTCAAAGTCATTCTTTCTGATCGATCTGCTGGGTTATTCCTATAAGTGCCACAAACAGCCCTAGATTTCGTACTAAAATAACACCTTAAGATACACATCAACCAAAACCCTAATGTCACATAGATACTCCAATGTCACCACAAGTATCGTTGGGTTTGATTATATGATATGCATCACACAATCTAAGATTCATCTATTCAAACCAACACAAAGAACTTCAAAGAGTGCCCCAAAGTTTCTACCGGAGAGTCAAGACAAAAACGTGTGCCAACCCCTATGCATAAGTTCACAAGGTCACAGAACCCGCAAGTTGATCACCAAAACATACATCAAGTAGATCACGTGAACATCGCATTGTCACCACAGATAAGCACATGCAAGACATACATCAAGTGTTCTCAAATCCTTAAAGACTCAATCTGATAAGATAGCTTCAAAGGGAAAACTCAATCCATTACAAGAAGGTAGAGGGGGAGAAACATCATAAGATCCATCTATAATAGCAAAGCTCGCGGTACATCAAGATTGTGCCAAATCAAGAACACGAGAGAGAGATCAAACACATAGCTACTGGTACATACCCTCAGCCCCGAGGGTGAACTACTCCCTCCTCGTCATGGAGAGCGCCAGGATGATGAAGATGGCCACCGGTGATGATTCCACCCTCCGACAGGGTGCTAGAACGGGCTCCTGATTGGCTTTTCATGGCTACAGAGGCTTGCGGCGGTGGAACTCCTGATCTAGGTTTATTTCTGGTGGTTTCTATATTTATAGGAATTTTTGGCATCAAGAACAAGTCAGGGGGGTCCACGAGTCAACGACAAGGACGGAGGACGCGCCAAGGGGGGGGGGGGTAGGGCACGCCCTCCAACCTTGTGGTTGGCTCAGGACTCTTCTGGCCCAACTCTTTTGCTTCGGGGGCTTCTTCTGATCCATAATAAAACATCATAAATTTTCAGCTCATTTGGACTCCATTTGATATTCCTTTTCTCCAAAACTGAAAAACAAGGAAAAACGGAAACTGGCACTGGGCTCTAGGTTAATAGGTTAGTCCCAAAAATCATATAAAATAGCATATAAATGAATATAAAACATCCAAGATAGATAATGTAATAGCATGGAACAATAAAAAATTATAGATATGTTGGAGACGTATCAAGCATCCCCAAGCTTAATTCCTGCTCGTCCTTGAGTAGGTAAATGATAAAAACAATATTTTTGATGTGGAATGCTACCTAACATATGTATCCATGTAATTTCTTTATTGTGGCATGAATGTTCAGATCCGTATGATTGGAAACAAAAGTTCAATATTGACATAAAAACAATAATACTTCAAGCATACGAATAAAACATTCATGTCTTCTCGAAATAACATGGCCAAAGAAAGTTATCCCTAGAAAACCATATAGTGTGGCTATGCTCCATCTTCATCACACAAAATATTCAAATCATGGACAACCCCAATGACAAGCCAAGCAATTGTTTCATAGTTTTGATTTTCTCAAACTTTTTCAACTTTCACGCAGTACATGAGCATGGACCATGGACATAACACTATAGGTGGAATAGACTGTGTTTGTGGAGAAGACAAAAACAAGGAGATAGTCTCACATCAACTAGGCGTATCAACAGGCTATGGAGATTCCCATCAATAGATATCAATGTGAGTGAGTAGGGATTGCCATGCAACGGATGCATTAGAGCTATAAGTTTATGAAAGCTCAAAAAGAAACTAAGTGGGGGTGCATCCAACTTGCTTGCTCATGAAGACCTAGGGCAATTTGAGGAAGCCCATCATTGGAATATACAAGCAAGTTCTATAATGAAAATTCCCACTAGTATATGAAAGTGACAACATAGGAGACTCTCTATCATGAAGATCATGGTGCTAATTTGAAGCACAAGTGTGGTAAAAGGATAGTAGCATCACCACTTCTCTCTTTTCTCTCATTTTTTTGTTTTTGTTTTTTGGGCCTTCTCCTTTTTTGGCCTTTTTTTAATTTTTGGTCCCGAGTCTCATCCCGATTTGGGGGGAATCATAGTCTCCATCATCCTTTCCTCACATGGGACAATGCCCTAATAATGAATATCATCACACTTTGATTTGATTACAACTCAAAAATTACAACTCGATACTAGAAAAAAATATATGACTCTATATGAATGCCTCTGGCGGGGTACCGGGATGTGCAATGAATCAAGATTGGCATGTATGGAAGAGTTATGAAAGGTGGCTTTGCCACAAATACAATGCCAACTACATGGTCATGCAGAGCAATATGACAATGATGGAAAGACACATCCGTGACATTTTCAGCCGAACGATTTTTTTTCTGTCATGCTTATGACACTTCTATGACGATAATTGTGACAAAACCCGGTATCATCATAGATGTGATGGGCTCCTTCTTCTATAACAAAAAATCATGACAGAAAATGGGCTTTTCATCCTGGGAGGGCCAGAGACGCAACTGCATGACATTCTTTGGGTCGTCCATGACAGAAAAAAACCGTGGTACAAGCGAGGGCGAGGAAAATATCGGAGAGTTGCCGATTATGGTGGGTGGTCGGGGGCCGAGCAATGCGAGTTTCTCTCGTACACGTACCCGCGTGGGTGCAAGGCTTTGGGCTCTAACTGAACCCGAACGAGGCGTTCGCCTACTGAACCTGTGCGATTGCACTGCAGGCTATGCGTTACTGAACCCGAGCGATCGATCGAGCTGGCTCTTAACTGAACCCGGTCGAGCAATTCCTTCGCTACTGGTGCTAACTGAAGACAATTGAACCTGCTGCCTCTTGATGAACAATGAGCGTTGTTGGGGGGTGGATGAACAGTTCCCAGTGGGGGTTGGATGAACAGGACCCCGTGGTAGTAGAGGCCGTTGCCGCTGGATGAACAGGACCCTGATCGAGCCGGTTGGGGGTGGATGAACAGGACCCTGTGGAGGGCTGGATGAATAGGACCCCGTGGAGGGCTGGTTGAACAGTAGCCCGTGGAGGGTGGTTGAACAGGACCCCGTGGAGAGGGCTGGTTGAATAGTAGCCGGTGGAGGAGTGGTGGAGGCTGGATGAACAGGAGTGCGTGGATGAGCAGTCGTAGGTGGAGGCTGGCGGAGGTGAACTGTGGATGAACAGTAGCCCCGTGGAGGCTGGAGGAGGTCGACGGTGGAGATAAACAATAGCTCGTGGCGATGCACCTCCCCGAGGGCTTTGAGTAAATGGTACATCCCCGACGAGCACCCAGCGAGCGACATGGTACTGAGATTGTACACACGCGAAACAATGAGCTTGATTACCTCTTTGGGGTGCGAATTCCAGGCACTCTTTCGGCGGACGCTGCTCGGTTCCACCATTGCTAGTGCTGGGGTTTCGGAAGAGGGGAGAGGCACCTTAGCGGGTGATACATCTCCAACGTATCTATAATTTATGAAGTATTCATGCTGTTATATTATCATTCTTGGATGTTTTACAATCATTTTATAGCAACTTTATATCATTTTTTGGGACTAACATATTGACCCAGTGCCCGATGCCAATTGTTATTTTTTGCTTGTTTTTTACATCGCAGGAAATCAATATCAAATGGAGTCCAAACACCGCGAAACTTTTTGGAGATTTTTATGGACCAGAGCACCCAGGATGGGCCAGAGAAGCACCTGGGGGTGCCCCGAGGGGGGCACAACCCACCAGGACGCGCCTGGTGGCCCAGGCGCGCCCAGGTGGGTTGTGCCCACCTCGGTGGCCTCCCGCACCCCCTCTTTACACTATAAATTCACAAATATTCTGAAAACCCTCGGGGTTAACCTAGATCAAAAGTTTCTCCGCTGCAAGGCTCTATAGCCACCGAAAACCAATCTAGACCCTTTCCGGCACCCCGCCGGAGGGGGGAATCATCTCCGATGGCCATCTTCATCATCCCGACGGCCACCACGATGAGGAGGGAGTAGTCCACCCTCGGGGCTGAGGGTTTGTACCAGTAGCTATTTGTTTAATCTATCTCTTTCTCTCGTGTTCTTGAGATGTCACGATCTTGATGTATCGCGGGCTTTGTTAATATAGTCAGATCATATGGTGTTTTCCCCTCTCTATCTTGTTGTGATGAATTGAGTTTTCCCTTTGAGATTTTGTTTTATCGGATTGAATACTTTTATGGATTTGAGAACACTTGATATATGTCTTGCAATTGAATACTCATGGTGACAATGGGGTATTGTATTTATTCACTTGATATATGTTTTGGCACTGAACTCGTGGATTCCCGAGGTGACATTGGGGTAATCTATGCATAGGGGTTGATGCACGTTCTTGTCTTTGTTACTCCGGTAGAAATCTTGGGGCACTCTTTGAAGTTCTTTGTGTTGGATTGAATATTATGAATCTGAATTTGCTTTGGTGTTATTTTAGTACAAACTCTTGGTTAGATCGATCGAAAAGAATAGCTTCGAGTTATTTTAGTACGAGCTCTAGGATAGATTGATCGAAGAGAATAACTTTGAGGTGGTTTCGTACCCTACAAACAATTCCGTCTTATGTTCTCCTCTAGATAGGAACTTTGGAGTGATTCTTCGTTGCACGTTGAGGGACGGTTATATGATCCAATTACATTAGCACTATTGAGAGATTGCACTAGCGAAAGTACGGACCCTAGGCCTCATTTTCGAGCATTGCAATACCGTTTTGTGCCCGTTTACTATTTTCTACCTTGCTGTTTTTATTTATTCAGATTATACAAATATATTTCTACCATCCATATTACACTTTTATCACCATCTCTTCGCTGAACTAGTACACCTATACAATTTGCCATTGTATTGGGTGTGTTGGGGACACAAGATATTTCTTGTATTTGGTTGTAGGGTCATTTGAGAGAGACCATCTTCATCCTACACCTCTGACGGATTGATAAACCTTAGGTCATCCACTTGAGGGAAAATTGCTACTGTCCTACAAAACTCTGTGCTTGGACGCCCAACACGTATCTACAAGAGTAAAATCACGTACTAGACATCAAGCTCTTTTCTGGCGCTGTTGCCGGGGAGGTGAGTGCATGAACGTATATCTTTAGATCTTGCAATAGAATCTTTTAGTTTCTTGTTTTATCACTAGTTTGGTTTATAAAAGAAAACTACAAAAAAAGGAATTGAGGTTGCATCATATTATTCATATTTATAATGTATTTCATGAAAATGATGGAAAGGAAAATTGTGCTCAATTGATAGAAGAAGAATTCAATAAAATGTTTGGCATAAATGATGAGCATGATTGCAATGTTGCTAGTATGAATTCTTTGAATATCCATGATGCTAATGATATGCAAAGCCATAAGCTTGGGGATGCTATGTTTGATTAAGATGATATTTTTAGTCCCCCAAGATTTTATGTGCAAATGTTTTATAATGATTGCATGCCTCCTATTTATGATGATTATAATGATGAAAGTGGATTCAGAGAGGTCATTACTTTATTTAATGATGAATCCACCATTTTGGATGAGGATTGAATTGACAATGATAACAAAGTTGCTATCTAGGATGATTATGGTCATGACATGTATGCTATAAAGAATAATGATAACCATGAAACTTGTCATCATGATTTTAATTTTCAATCCCATGATAGTTATTTTGTTGAGTTTGCTCCCACTACTATTCATGAGAATAATTTTGCTGATGTGGAGAGTAACAAAATTTCTATGCTTATGTATCATGAAAAGAATGCTTTATGTGATAGTTATATTGTTGAATGCATTCATGATTCTACTGAAAATTACTATGAGGGAGGAACATATGCTTCTACATATCTCAATAATATCAAGTTTCCTCTCTATGTGTCAAAAATCTTGAATTTTTGCTTGTTTTGCCTTCCTATGCTAGTTGATTCTTTCTCCCATAATTTTTTTGCTCACAAAATACCTATGCATAGGAAGTGGGTTAGGCTTAAATGTGCTAGTCATATGCTTCACGATGCTCTCTTTGTGTTTCAATTCTTATCTTTTATGCGAGCATCATTGAAATCATCATGCCTAGCTAAAAGGCATTAAAGAAAAGTGGTTGTTTGGAGACAACCCAACATTTAATCCTACTGTTTTTGTGTGTTCACATGATTAAGCTACTATGGTAATCATTTTTTATAGCTTTCGTTTCAATAAAGTGCCAAGTAAGACCTTTGGGATGGTGTATGATGATAGTTGATTTGATCTTGCTGAAAAACAGAAACTTTTGCACTCAGGTAAAAAATTCTCATTTTTAACAGAAGTGTCATAAAATGCTGATTATTTTTGCAAAAGATTTATAGACAAATTTCCCAGGTTTTCCTAATTTTTCAGAATTTTTGGAGTAGAAAAAATATATTTGGAGTACAGATTACTACAGACTGTTTTGTTTTTGACAGATTCTGTTTTCAATGCATAGTTTGCTTGTTTTCTAGTTTCCATGGCTTATATTGCTCAATATAAATTGTGGAAATGATATGCTACAGTGGGCATTGTGTGTAAACAATTATGAATCTTGTCTTTGATAGTACCAAAGTGAAATGGTTTGCTCTTTATCATACTAACCTATCTCATGAAGTTTCGTTAAGTTTTGTGTGATTGAAGTTTTCAAGTTATGGGTGAGATGTCGATATGAGGAGAATAAGGAGTGACAAGACCCTAAGCTTGGGGATTCCCAAGGAACCCCAAGGTAATATTCAAGTAAGATAAAAGCAACTAAGCTTGGGGATGCCCCGGAAGGCATCCCCTCTTTCGTCTCCAACATTATCGGTAACCTCACTTGGAGCTATGTTTTCATTTGTCACATGATATGAGTTTTGCTTGGAGCGTCAATTTAATTTGTTAATGTTTTGCATCTTTTATGTCAATAAAAGTGGCAATGATAGCCTTTGTCATGCTTATTTTGCAAGTATACATGTTGCTGTTTGAAAACAGAAAGTTTATCGCTGTTGCAAAAATTCCCTAGAAAAGTCAGAATGTGATAAAATGTTGAAACTTTTTGAAAATTGAGATCTGATAAATTTTCTACAGTGTGGTATTTTTCCGTAATTTTGGGAGTTTAAGAAGTATTGATACTCTTCATTCCTTACACACTATAGTGTTTTGGCACATTGCTGTTATGTTTGCATTGTTTGCAGTATCTCTACTTGGTGCGGAATTTTTGGCTAGCAAATATGGGGGGCAAGCACCACATGTTGAAGGATCTATGACAATATAACTTCTATGTGAATACGAACAAACATAAACCACTACGTTGTCTTCCTTATCCAACGTCAACAATTTTGGCATATAATATTTTAACGAGGGCTCACAATCACAAAAGATTTCCATGATAGTGTATTGATGACCCACAAGTATAGGGGATGTATCGTAGTCCTTTCAATAATTAAGAGTGTCGAACCCAAAGAGGAGCAGAAGGAAATGATAAGCAGTTTTCAGCAAGGTATTCTCTGCAAGCACTAATATTATAGGTAGCAGATAGTTTTGTGATAAGATAATTGGTAACGAGCAACAAGTAACAAAAGTAAATAAAGTGCAGCAAGATGGCCCAATCCTTTTGGTAGCAAAGGACAATCCTGCACAAGTTCTTATATAGAGAAAAGCGCTCCCGAGGACACATGGGAATATCGTCAAGCTAGGTTTTATCACGATCATATGATTCGCGTTCGGTACTTTGATAATTTGGTATGTGGGTGGACCGGTGCTTAGGTGCTGCCCTTACTTGGACAAGCATCCCACTTATGATTAACCTCTATTGCAAGCATCCGCAACTACAACAAAAGTATTAAGGTAGACCTAACCATAGATTGAAACATATGGATCCAAATCAGCCCTTTATGAAGCAACACATAAACTAGGGTTTAAGCTTTTGCCACTCTAGCAACTCATCATCTACTTATTAATTCCCAATGCCTTCCTCTAGGCCCAAATAATGGTGAAGTGTCATGTAGTCTACGTTCACATAACACCACAAGAGGAGAGACAGCAAACATCTCATCAAAATATTGAACGATTACCAAATTCACATGACTACTAATAGCAAGACTTCTCCCATGTCCTCGGGAACAAACATAACTACTCACAAAGCATATTCATGTTCATAATCAGAGGGGTATTAATATGCATATAGGATCTGAACATATGATCTTCCACCAAGTAAACCAACTAGCATCAACTACAAGGAGTAATCAACACTACTAGGAACCCACACGTACCAATCCCAGACTTAGAGACAAGAACTATGGTTTTGGGAGGAGATGGTACTGGTGAAGATGTTGATGGAGATTGCCCTCTCCCGATGAGAGGAGCGTTGGTGATGACGATGTCGATGATTTCCCCCTCTCGGAGGGAAGTTTCCCCGGCAGAACAGCTCCGCCAGAGCCCTGGATTGGTTCCGACAAGGTTCCGCCTCGTGGCAACCGACTCTCGTCTGGAAAGATGGCTTATGATTTTTTCCTCATCGAAAGACTGCATATAGCAAAAGATGGGCATCGGAGGGCCACTAGGGGACCCATGAGGCAGGGGGCGCGCCCAGGGGGGTAGGGCGCGCCCCCCACCCTCGTGGGCAGGGTGTGGCCCCCCTCTCGAACTTCTTGCACTCATTATTTTTTATATATTCTGAAAATGATTTCCGTGAGGTTTCAGGACTTTTGGAGCTATGCAGAATAGGTCTCTAATATTTGATCATTATCCAGCCCAGAATCCCAGCTGCCGACATTCTCCCTCTTTATGTAAACCTTGTAAAATAAGACAGAATAGGTATAAGTATTGTGACATAATGTGTAATAACAGCCCATAATGCAATAAATATCGATATAAAAGCATGACGCAAAATGGACGTATCAACTCCCCCAAGCTTAGACCTCGCTTGTCCTCAAGCGAAAGCCGAAATCAAAAAATATGTCGACATGTTTAGAGATAGATGTGTCGATAAAAATAAAATACATACATGAGGGCATCATGATTATTATGAGAACATCAACTTATATAATGCTTGTCATATGATCTCTTATGCTAGAGTAACAATTCAATCACAATTTCAAGTATGAATCATAAACTTCATTGAAAACCAACAAACTATAATCTCAGTCATTGGAGCAATTGCAATTTATCATAACATAGGGAAGAGTCAATGTATAAGAGCTTTTCAGCAAGTCCACATACTAAACTATCATATAGTCTTTAACAATTGCTAACACTCATGCAATACTTATGGGTATGGAGTTTTAATCGGACACAGAGAAAGATAGGGGCTTATAATTTTGCCTCCCAACGTTTTACCTCAAGGGTAATGTCAACAATAATAGTTCATGAAAACTCACATCCAATTAGCCATATATACCACGATCTTTCCAACATGTTGTGCTTGCCAAAAGATAAAATGTAAAAAGGAAGGGTGAAGATCACCATGACTCTTATGTTAGGTAGTAGATAAAGGTAAAAGGTAGGCCCTTCGCAGAGGGAAGCAGAGGTTGTCATGCGCTTTTATGGTTGGATGCACAAAATCTTAATGCGAAAGAACGTCACTTTATATTGCCACTTGTGATATGGACCTTTATTATGTAGTACGTCGCTTTTATTTCTTCCATATCACACGGTCGTATAAAGCTTATTTTCTCCCACACTAATAAGTCATACATATTTAGAGAGAAATTTTTATTGCTTGCACCGATAACAACTTACTTGGAGGATCTTACTCAATCCATAGGTAGGTATGGTGGACTCTCATGGCAAAACTGGGTTTAGGGATGTTTGGAAGCACAAGTAGTATCTCTACTTGGTGCGATGAATTTGGCTAGCATGAGGAGGAAAGGCAAGCTCAGTCATGTTGGATGATCCATGACAATATAATTTATCTCAGATGTAAGAAAACATAACCCATTACCTTGTCTTCCTTGTGCAACGTCAACTCTTTAGCATGTCATATTTTGATGAGTCCTCACAATCATAAAAGATGTCCAAGATAGTATATTTATATGTGAAGAGCTCCCTTTCTTTATTACTTCCTATTAATTGCAACGATGACCAAAACTATGTTTGTCAACTCTCAACAGCTTTTATTCATCATAATTTTTCGATGTGAGCTCATTACTCTCCATAAGATCCATATGATCTCTTTTATTTCTTTATCTTTTATTTTCTTCACTCAATATCATGAAAAAATAATCAAGCCCTTGACTCAACACTCATCTTTACTATATATAGCTCACAGACTCGATTACATAGAAGGATCATAAAGCAAAACTCACAACTAGATCATAATAAAACTTTATTCTACTAGATCAAGATATTACCAAAAGGATTGAACTAAGAAAAACGGTAAAGATAGAAGTGATGGTGATACAATACCGGGGCACTTCCCCAAGCTTGCCAGTTGCCAAGGGGAGTTCCCATACCCATGTGATTATGTCTCCTTTGTTGGTGAAGAAGTTGATGGTTTTGTTGATGGCGTAGGCTTGTCGTCCTTCTTCCAAGGCATAGGCTCACCATCATAGAAGGATGATCGAGTCTCCTGAAACCTCAAATCTGCAGCCAAACCCATCCTCTTGAATCTATATTCATACTCATAGTTTTGATTTTGCCGGTCATAGATCTGGGCTTGGAGGTGCTCGATTTTCTCATGAAGCTTGAAGATGGCCTCCCAATTTCCTTGACGTCCAGCTTGTGGTTGTTGGTGAACTCCGTGATCATAATGTGATTGGAATCGAGTCCACGCCCCACCATCTCCTGACACTTGAAAACTTCTTGCTCTAATGCCTCGAGACTTGCCTCCGTGCTTCCGGTCTTCCTTGGTCCCTCAACATAGTGGATGTGCGACAACCCCTCAAGCATCTCAATGGTTTGAGGGTGTTGCAACACTTCCGCGAGGTAGGGGTTGATGACCTTCTCGAAGAACTGGTCCTTGGGGGCCCTTGAAGACGACATGACAACCTGGATCTGTCAGAAAAACAGCTCGAAACAAAGACAGGATGTTTTTGCGTGATACGGTGGTCAAAACCTTCAGGAGGTTATATAATGATTTTTTACCAACCAAAATATGTGTCGTGTAGGGGGCACATGAGGTGCCCACGAGGTAGGGGGCGCGCCCAGGGGAGTAGGGCGCGCCCTCCACCCTCGTGGAGCCCTCGTGTCCTTCCCGGACTGCTTCTTATTTTTCTAAATATTCCAAAACAGAGAAAAATTGCCATTAGAACTGTTTTGGAGTTAGTTTACTTACGTATCACATACCTATTCCTTTTCGGAGTCTGAAACATTCCGGAAAGTGTCCCTTATGTATTCCTCCGGGGTTACGGTTTCAATAACATTGGTTTCAACATTTATAGGATTACCTGAGATATAATGTTTAATTCTTTGACTGTTCACCACCTTCGGATTTGTGCCTTCGAAGTTGTTGATTTTTATGGCACCGGAACGATAGACCTCCTCGATAACGTAAGGACCTTCCCATTTAGAGAGAAGTTTTCCTGCAAAAAATCTTAAACGAGAGTTGTATAGTAATACATAATCACCTACATTAAACTCACGCTTTTGTATTCTTTTGTCATGCCATCTTTTAACTTTTTCTTTAAACAACTTGGCATTTTCATAGGCTTGGGTTCTCCATTCATCAAGTGAGCTAATATCAAATAACCTCTTCTCACCAGCAAGTTTGAAATCATAATTGAGCTCTTTAATAGCCCAATATGCCTTATGTTCTAGTTCTAGAGGTAAGTGACATGCTTTTCCATAAACCATTTTATACGGAGACATGCCCATAGGATTTTTATATGCAGTTCTATAGGCCCATAATACATCATTAAGTTTCTTGGACCAATTCTTCCTGGATCTATTGATAGTCTTTTGCAAAATTAATTTGAGCTCTCTATTACTTAGTTCTACTTGACGACTAGACTGCGAGTGATACGGAGATGCAATTCTATGATTAACATCATACTTAGCAAGCATTTTACGGAAAGCACCATGAATAAAATGTGAACCACCATCAGTCATTAAATATCTAGGGACTCCAAACCTCGGAAAAATAACTTCTTTAAGCATTTTAATAGAAGTGTTATGATCAGCACTACTAGTTGGAATAGCTTCTACCCACTTAGTAATGTAATCAACAACTAAAATGTGTGTATAACCATTAGAGGCTGGAAAAGGTCCCATATAATCAAAGCCCCAAACATCAAATGGTTCAATAACAAGTGAATAATTCATAGGCATTTCTTGACGTCTATTAATATTACCAATTCTTTGACATTCATCACAAGACAAGACACACTTACGGGCATCCTTTAAGAGAGTAGGCCAATAAAAACCGGATTGCAATACCTTATGTGCAGTTCTATCTCCAGCGTGGTATCCTCCATAAGCCTCGGAGTGACACTTGCGTAGGATCTGTTCCTGTTCATGCTCAGGTACACAACGTCTATTAACACCATCTACTCCTTCTTTATAAAGGTTTGGGTCATCCCAAAAGTAATGTCTCAAATCATAGAAAAACTTTTTCTTTTGCTGATATGTGAAACTGGGTGGTATAAACTTAAAAACGATATAATTGGCATAATCAGCATACCATGGAGCAGTATGATAAGCATCTATGACATTTAATTGTTCATCGGCAAAGCTATCATCAATAGGTAGTGGGTTAGCAAGCACATTTCTCTAGCCTAGACAAGTTGTCTGCAACGGGGTTCTCAGCTCCCTTTCTATCAATAATATGCAAATCAAATTCTTGTAGCAAGAGAACCCATCTAATAAGTCTAGGTTTAGCATCTTTCTTTTCCATAAGATATTTAATAGCAGCATGATCCGTGTGAATTGTTACTTTAGAATCAATAATATAAGGTCTGAACTTATCACAAGCAAATACAACTACTAAGAATTCTTTTTAAGTAGTAGCATAATTTCTCTGAGCATTGCCTAGAGTTTTACTAGCATACAGCATAATCACTAGCATCACACATAATTTCAAAGGGTAAATTCCAATCAGATGGCTGAACAATAGGTGCAGAGATCAATGCTTTCTTAAGTATTTCAAATGCTTCTACAGAATCATCATCAAAGATAAATGGTATATCTTTTTGTAATAAATTAGTCAGAGGCCAAGAAATTTTTGAGAAGTCCTTAATGAACCTCCTATAAAAACCGGCATGACCAAGGAAACTTCTTATACCTTTGATGTCCTTGGGACATGGCATCTTTTCAATATCATCAACTTTAGCTTTATCAACTTCAATACCTCTTTCAGAAACTTTATGCCCCAAGACAATACAGTCATTAACCATAAAGTGGCACTTCTCCCAATTCAAGACAAGGTTAGTTTCTTCACATATCTGCAAAACTCGATCAAGGTTGCTTAAGCAATCATCAAAAGAGGATCCATAGACGGAGAAATCGTCTATGAAAACCTCACAAATCTTTTCACAAAAGTCAGAGAATATAGCCATCATGCATCTTTGAAAGGTAGCAGGTGCATTACATAAACCAAAAGGCATATGTCTCTAAGCAAAAGTACCAAAAGGGTGTCAGGACCCCGATTCCAAGTCACATCGATCTAGCCGGTAACACCTCATATCACTTTGCGGCCTCACGCACGGTAACCCATGGGTGTCGCCTTACCATGGCCCGGGACCGTTTGCGCCTTTTGGCTCACGTATATGATAGTGTCGCTAGCATCCATATGACAGAGAACCCAGGCCGACATGGCTAGTCGTGAACCCAAAGCGGCACAGACCTATGGAGACAGGCATACATGAATCACATCGAGCATGTCGGTCATCAGCGAGTTTTCCGGGCTGTAGCACTGGGCTAACAGGACTCCGGGAACCCGGGCTGTAGCAGGCTAGGCAGGACTCCGGATGTCACCGCGTGACATTTCCCCGAAGGGACAGACATAGGAACGAAGTGAAACACATGCCGGCCAGTCAAGTGATCTGAGCAGTAGTGCTGGGCTAGCAGGACTTTGGTGAACCGGGCTGTAGCGGACTACTATGGCTCAAGGAAGCACTAGACTACATTTCCCCATAAGAGAGGCTGCCAAGGATAAACAACTAGATTGTCGGATCCCACACATACCAAGCATTTCAATCATACACACAATATGCTCGGTATGTGTAAATACAACATGGCATCACAACATAACTCTACGACTCGAAGTATTTATTCATTAGGCTCCGAGGAGCGAGATATGACAAACATGGGTCTTATGACCCAACATCCAGAGCATACAAGCAACAAGCACATGCGGAAGCTTAACTTGTCTGAGTACAGACAACTACAAATGAAGAAGGCTGAGAAGCCTGACTATCTACCAGATCCTGCCGAGGGCACAAGATCGTAGCTGAGGTATCAAGCTAAACGTCGAAGTCCAAGCGGAACTACTAGCGGGACTGAAGTCTCTCTGCAAAACATAAATTAAGCAAATGTGAGTACAAATGTACCCAGCAAGACTTACATCAGAACTAACCACATATGCATCGGTATCAACAAAGAGGGTGGTGGAGTTTAACTGCAGCAAGCCAGCTTTGACTCAGTGGCTAACCTGAACTAGGACTGCAAGTAACTCTTTTGAGGTGGCGCACACGAGTCCACATATTCACCATTCAATACACCACTATGGATCCACTCCCGTCTCCCTACGAGAAGGCCATCCATAGCACTCACACTTATCTTGCAAGTTTTAGAGTATCCACTTTCACTTGTCTATGAACTGTTATAGGCAACCCAGAAGTCAATTACCGCGGACACGGCTATTCGAATAGATGATGTTAACCCTGCAGGGGTGTACTTCTTCACACACGCTCTCACCACTTACCGTCATTTACACGACATGTACTCGGCAACCTTCAAGCGGAAGACCAACGAGGGTGTCGGCCACGGCCTACCTAAACACTCAAGTCTCTAGTCCAGGTTTATCGCCTATCCAGGTTCCATCCGCAGGGAGTCCGGCCAAGGTTTCCACATACGGCCCCGGACGATGTGTACAGGGTTTCGAGACACCAAACAGGCGCCCGGCATGCTCGGCCATGGTGTATCTACCGCATCATAGCCCACCCCTAGGGTCAGCGCTACGCACGGCTGCCAACACATATCCTATAAACACCAGAAACTAGTTGCAACTCCTGGACAGAGGACAAGGGTGATCAAGAAGCCGAGAGGGTCCATTGGTTTCGGGCCCAATGCGTGGTAGTAACTGTTTCATGGCTCACAAACACTAAACTCAGTTCCTATGGACGGTTTCAATGAGACAACCCACCATGTACTCCTACATGGCCTCTCACTGCTACCTTTACCAAATCGTGTTCACACACTTATCTCACACACAGTAGGACATGTTCATCACTGTTCCAATTCATCCCCGATGAATCAGACCTGACTCAACTCTAAGTAGTAGCAGGCATGACAAATAAGCATGAATAAGTAGGCACATCAGGGCTCAAACAACTCCTACTCATGCTAGTGGGTTTCATCTATTTACTGTGGCAATGACAGGTCATGCAGAGGAAAGGGGTTCAACTACCGCGACATGTAACAGTTGAATCGTTGTTGTCCTAATGCAGTAAAAGAGAGCAGGAGCGAGAGAGTGGGATTGTATCGGAATGAACAAGGGTGTTTTTCTTGCCTCGCACTTCTGAAGATATTATAGCTCTTCATCGGTGTCATCGAACCCATCGTCGAAACCACGTCTATCGAGAGGGGACAAATACCGGCAACAGGAGAAAGAAACACAATCAATGCAATGCACAATATGATGCATGCTCATGACATGTCAATATGCTATGGTTTGAGCTAATGCAACTAGCAACATGTTAAATGGGGTTGGTTTGAACCCTAGGTTCAAATTCAAACTCCATATGTGAGAGTTTAAATTCCATTTATATGAATTTGCCTAATCAGCAGCCATAAGTTGTTCTAACATGCATGAAAATGCCATAAACAGATTCCTTGAATTTTTCTGATAATTTTTCATATATAATTTATTTCATTTGGAGTTATGGTTGAATTTCTATGATTTTTAGAAGTTTAAATTGTTTTCTGGAATTTCCTGTATTATTTTAAATCCAGAAATTCCTTTACTGTGTCAGCACTACGTCATTATGATGTCAGCAGGTCAACAGGGCCGGTTAGAGTCAAACCTGACACATGGGACCCACCGGTCAGTGTCATTAGACTAACTAATTTTTGTTAGTCCTAATTCTAGGGTAATTAGCAGGGCGGGCCCACATGTCAGTGGCTCATCTAATTAGCTAAGTTAATTAACACTAACTAAACCTAACACTAATTAGACAGGCGCCTGGGCCCACATGTCAGTGGAGGTCAAACCCCTGGTCAACCGGGGCTAAACCACCGGCGTTTAGCCGCCGGCGATGACCAGATGCGGCGGAGGCTGCGGGAATGGGCTTTGGGGCCCCGTTCACAGCGTGGTTGGGCTCGTTCGAGAGCCCAGACCAGCGCGCGTCGGATGGTGG
>NC_041390.1:438048810-438064563 GCF_002162155.2 Triticum dicoccoides | reverse complement strand
GGAAGAGAGCCTCAGGGGCGCGAGGCAGGCAGGGAGGAGGTGGCGGCCTCAGCGCGCGCCGTGCCCGCCTTCGCCTCTGCCTACTAGCAGAGGTTGAAGACGATTGGCACTGACCAGCTGGGCTGGGCCGACTGGAGGAGCCGGGCCACTACAGTAACAGGCCAGGTGGGCTTTGCCAGGTAGGTTCCTCTCTAATTCTGTTTCTGTTTTCTATTTATGTTATTTTGTTTTGATTTAGTTTATAACCCAAACCATTTTAATAAATCTTGAAAATAATTGTGGGCATTAAATGAGTTATTACATATGCCCTTAACTATTTTCAGAATTATTGGAGCATTTAAAAATATTAATAGTATTTAAAGGCCCCAATTCAAATACAATATGGGTTATTCAAAAATCCGGAATGGCCTAAAAGTATGTGCATCATTTTTGGCAGAGGTTTTCACCTTTATCAAAAATAATGAACTTTTCTAAAGGGCATTCTGGGTTCATTGAAAATATTTTTATTTTGATGCTAATTGCATTTCATTTAGTGCTAGGGCTTGTCATCCCCATTTCAAATTTTCTGAGTAAAGTAGACATGATGCAACACCATATGTTAGCACTAGGCATTACCAGAACTTGGGATGTGACAACGGGCAAGTAAAAGTAGTCTTTGATTGATCATTGGCTGACACAGGTATTTGAGAGAAACCAGAATAACCATCTAGAGAGCAAAAATGTGTATGTTTGGATAATCTTTCTAGCATTTGATCGATAAAAGGTAAGGGGTAATGATCTTTTTTAGTAGCTTTATTTAATTTGCGGAAATCAATTACCATCCTATTACCATCCTACCTCAAGAAGCTTTAGTATTTCCTTTCTAACCACTTCCTTCATCTTAGGATTCCACTGTCTTTGATGATCACAAACTGGTTTGGCATCTTCCTCCAAATTTATTTTGTGTTGACATAGAGTGGGACTAATGCCATTAAGATCATCAAGAGTATATCCAATAGCAGCACGGTGCTTCTTCAGAGTTTTCAATAATCTCTCTTCTTCATGCTCTTAAAGGTTAGCACTAATAATAACAGGATATATCTTTTTCTCATCAAGATAAGCATATTTAAGAGTATTAGGTAACGGTTTAAGCTCAAACACGGGATCACCCTTGGGTGGAGGAGGATCCCCTAGGATTTCAACAGGCAAATTGTGTTTCAGGATGGGTTCCTGTTTAAAGAATACTTCATCTATTGCCCTTCTTTCATTCATAAACATATCATTTTCGTGGTCTAGCATATATTGTTCTAAAGGATCACTAGGAGGTACGGCAATAGAAGCAAGACCAATAATTTCATCTTTACTAGGCAATTCCTCTTCACGGTGTTGTCTACGAAATATAGAAAAGTTGAACTCATGAGACATATCACCCAAACCAATAGTAACAACATCCTTTTCGCAGTCTATCATAGCATTAACAGTGTTCATGAAGGGTCTACCAAAAATAATGGGACAAAAGCTATCTTGTGGGGAGCCAAGAACAAGAAAATCATTAGGATATTAAGTTTTCCCACACAAGACTTCAACATCTCTGACAATTGTCATTAGTGAAATAGTATCTCTATTGGCAAGTTTAATTGTGACATCAATATCTTCTAACTCAGCGGGTGCAATGTCATGCATAATTTCTTTGTATAAGTCAAAAGGTATTGCACTAGCACTAGCACCCATATCACATAAGCCATGATTACAATGATCTCCTATTTTAACAGAAATAACAGGCATGCCTACCACAGGCGTATGTATCTTTAGCACAAGGTTTGGCAATTCTAGTGGTTTTGATTACAGAAATGAATAACATGCCCATCAGTATTATCAGCCAAGAGATCTTTAACAATAGCAATATTAGGTTCAACTTTAATTTGCTTAGGAGGTGTATAGGTTCTAATATTGCTTTTATGAACCACAGTTGAAGCTTTAGCATGATCTTTTATCCTAACAAGGAAATGTGGTTTCTCAACATAAGAAGTAGGAACAATAGGATCATTATAAGTGATAGTCTTTTCTTCAACTTTAATAGGTGCAGATACTTTTACTTCTATGGGAGGATGATATTTAAACCACTTCTCCTTAGGGAGATCGATATGAGCAGCAAAAGATTCACAGAAAGAGGCTACTATCTCAGAGTCAAGTCCATATTTAGTGTGAAATTCATGGAAAACATCGGTATCCATAAAAGATTTAACACAATCATACTTAGGTGTCATACCTGACTCCTTACCTTTGTCGAGGTCCCAATCTTCAGAGTTGTGTTTAATTCTTTCCAATAAATCCCATTTGAATTCAATAGTCTTCATCATAAAAGAGCCAACACAAGAAGTATCGAGCATGGTGCGATTGTTATCAGAAAGCTGAGCATAAATTTTTTGAATAATCATTTCTCTTGAGAGCTCATGATTGGGGCATGAATATAACATTGATTTAAGACTCCCCCAAGCTTGAGCGATGCTTTCTCCTTCGCGAGGCCAGAAATTATATATATAATTGCGATCACGATGAACAAGATGCATAGGATAAAACTTCTGATGAAATTCCAATTTCAATCGTTTGGAGTTCCATGACCCGGTATCATCACATAGCCTATACCATGTCAATGCATCTCCCTTCAAAGATAAAGGGAAGACCTTCTTCTTAATAACATCTCCACACACACCTGCAAGCTTAATTAATCCACAAACTTCATCCACATATATTGGGTGCTCATCAGGATGCTTTGTTCCATCTCCCGCAAAAGGATTAGCTAGCAGTTTTTCTAACATACCCGAAGGAATTTCAAAGCAGACTTTTTCATTTTCAGTAGGTTCAGAAGGTTGAGGAGCAACTCTTTGCTCTACTGTTCAGGGTGAAGATACCCCGAACAAGCCCCTCAGAGGATTACTTTCCATAGTAACAAGTGACAGTAAATTTTAGCACACTATATAAATTTTTCCTTACCAAATTCCACCTACCAAAGGCGCTTCACTCCCTGGCAATGGCGCCAGAAAAGAGTCTTGATGACCCACAAGTATAGGGGATCTATCGTAGTCCTTTCGATTAGTAAGAGTGTCGAACCCAACGAGGAGCAGAAGGAAATGATAAGCAGTTTTCAGCAAGGCATTCTCTGCAAGCACTGAAATTATAGGTAAGAGATAGTTTTGTGATAAGATAATTGGTAACGAGCAACAAGAAAAGTAAATAAAGTGCAGCAAGGTGGCCCAATCCTTTTTGTAGAAAAGGACAAGCCTGGACAAGTTCTTATATAGAGAAAATCGCTCCCGAGGACACATAGGAATATCATCAAGCTAGGTTTCATCACGATCATATGATTCGCATTCGATACTTTGATAATTTGGTATGTGGGTGGACCGGTGCTTGGGTGCTGCCCTTACTTGGACATGCATCCCACTTATGATTAACCTCTATTGCAAGCATCCGGAACTACAACAAAAGTATTAAGGTAAACCTAACCATAACATGAAACATATGGATCCAAATCAGCCCCTTACGAAGCAACGCATAAACTAGGGTTTAAGATTCTGTCACTCTAGCAACCCATCATCTACTTATTAATTCCCAATGACTTCCTCTAGGCCCAAATAATGGTGAAGTGTCATGTAGTTGAGGTTCACATAACACCACTAGAGGAGAGACAACATACATCTCATCAAAATATCGAACGAATACCAAATTCACATGACTACTAATAGCAAGACTTCTCCCATGTCCTCAGGAACAAACATAACTACTCACAAAGCATATTCATGTTCATAATCAGAGGGGTATTAATATGCATATAGGATCTGAACATATGATCTTCCACCAAGTAAACTAACTAGCATCAACTACAAGGAGTAATCAACACTACTAGCAACCCACAGGTACCAATCCCAGACTTAGAGACAAGAATTGGATACAAGAGATGAACTAGGGTTTTGAGAGGAGATGGTGCTGGTGAAGATGTTGATGGAGATTGCCCTCTCCCAATGAGAGGAGCATTGGTGATGACGATGGCGATGATTTCCCCCTCTCGGAGGGAAGTTTCCCCCGCAGAACAGCTCCGCTAGAGCCCTAGATTGGTTCCGCCAAGGTTCCGCCTCGTGGCGGCGGAGTCTCATCCGAAAAGATGGCTTATGATTTTTTCCTCATCGAAAGACTCCATATAGAAGAAGATGGGCATCGGAGGGCCACCATGGGACCCACGAGGTAGGGGGCGTGCCCTGGGGGTAGGGCGCGCCCCTCACCCTCGTGGGCAGGGTGTGGCCCCCCTCGGGAACTTCTTGCGCTCATTATTTTTTATATATTCTGAAAATGACTTCCGTGAAGTTTCAGGAATTTTGGAGCTGTGTAGAATAGGTCTCTAATATTTGCTCCTTTTCCAGCCCAGAATCCCAGCTGCCGAGATTCTACCTCTTTATGTAAACCTTGTAAAATAAGAGAGAATAGGCATAAGTATTGTGACATAATGTGTAATAACAGCCCATTATGCAATAAATATCGATATAAAAGCACGATGCAAAATGGACGTATCAACTCCCCCAAGCTTATACCTCGCTTGTCCTCAAGCGAAAGCCGAAATCGAAAAATATGTCCACATGTTTAGAGATAGAGGTGTCGATAAAAATAAAATATGGACATGAGGGCATCATGATCATTCTTAGAACAACAACTTATATAATTCTTGTCATATGATCTCTTATGCTAGAGTAACAATTCAATCACAATTTCAAGTATGAATCATAAACTTCATTAAAAACTAACAAACTACAATCTCAGACATTGGAGCAATTGCAATTTATCATAACATAGAAAGTGTCAATATATAAGAGCTTTTCAGCAAGTCCACATACTCAACTATCATATAGTCTTTCACAATTGCTAACACTCACGCAATACTTATGGGTATGGAGTTTTAATCGGACACAGAGAAAGATAGGGGCTTATAATTTTGCCTCCCAACGTTTTACCTCAAGGGTAATGTCAACAATAATAGTTCATGAAAACTCACATCCATTTAGCCATATATACCAGGATCTTTCCAACATGTTGTGCTTGCCAAAAGATAAAATGTAAAAAGGAACGGTGAAGATCACCATGACTCTTATGTAAGGTAGGAGATAAAGGTAAAAGATAGGCCCTTCGTAGAGGGAAGCAGAGGTTGTCATGCGCTTTTATGGTTGGATGCACAAAATCTTAATGCGAAAGAACATCACTTTATATTGCCACTTGTGATATGGATCTTTATTATGCAGTCCGTCGCTTTTATTTCTTCCATATCACACGGTCGTATAAAGCTTATTTTCTCCCACACTAATAAGTCATACATATTTAGAGAGCAATTTTATTGCTTGCACCGATGACAACTTACTTGGAGGATCTTACTCAATCCATAGGTAGGTATGGTGGACTCTCATGGCAAAACTAGGTTTAGGGATGTTTGGAAGCACAAGTAGTATCTCCACTTGGTGTGATGAATTTGGCTAGAATGAGGGGGAAAGGCAAGCTCAGTCATGTTGGATGATCCATGACAATATAATTTATCTCAGATGTAAGAAAACATAACCCATTATGTTGTCTTCCTTATCCAATGCCAACTCTTTCGCATGTCATATTTTAATGAGTGCTCACAATCATAAAAGATGTCCAAGATAGTATATTTATATGTGCAGACCTCTCTTTCTTTATTACTTCATATTAATTGCAACGATGACCAAAACTATGTTTGTCAACTCTTAACAGCTTTTATTCATCATACTTTTTCGATGTGAGCTCATTACTCTCCATAAGATCCATATGATCTCTTTTATTTCTTTATCTTTTATTTTATTCACTCAATATCATGGCAAAATAATCAAGCCCTTGACTCAACACTAATCTTTACTATATATAGCTCACGGACTCGATTACATAGAAGGATCATAAAGCAAAACTCACAACTAGATCATAATAAAACTTTATTCTACTAGATCAAGATATTACCAAAAGGATTGAACTAAGAAAAACGGTAAAGATAGAAGTGATGGTGATACAATACTGGGGCACTTCCCCAAGATTGGCAGTTGCCAAGGGGAGTGCCCATACCCATGTGATTATGTCTCCTTTGTTGGTGAAGAAGTTGATGGTTTTGTTGATGGCGTAGGCTTGTCGTCCTTCTTCCAAGGCATAGGCTCACCATCATAGAAGGATGATCGAGTTTCCTGAAACCTCAAATCTGCAGCCAAACCCATCCTCTTGAATCTATATTCATACTCATAGTTTTGATTTTGCCGGTCATAGATCTGGGCTTGGAGGTGCTCGATTTTCTCATGAAGCTTGAAGATCGCCTCCCAATTTCCTTGACGTCCAGCTTGTGGTTGTTGGTGAACTCCGTGATCATAATGTGATTGGAATCGAGTCCACGCCCCACCATCTCCTGATACTTGAAAACTTCTTGCTCTAATGCCTCGAGACTTGCCTCCGTGCTTCCGGTCTTCCTTGGTCCCTCAACATAGTGGATGTGCGACAACCCCTCAAGCATCTCAATGGTTTGAGGGTGTTGCAGCACTTCCGCGAGGTAGGGGTTGATGACCTTCTCAAAGAACTGGTCCTTGGGGGCCCTTGAAGACGACATGACAACCTGGATCTGTCAGAAAAACAGCTCGAAACAAAGACAGGAGGTTTTTGCGTGATACGGTGGTCAAAACCTTCAGGAAGTTATATAATGATTTTTTACCAACCAAAATACGTGTCATGTAAGAAAACGAAGTCTGGAGAGCACACGAGGTGCCCACGAGGTAGGGGGGCGCGCCCAGGGGAGTAGGGCGCGCCCTCCACCCTCGTGGAGCCCTCGTGTCCTTCCCGGACTACTTCTTATTTTTCTATTTTTCTAAATATTCCAAAATAGAGAAAAATTGCCATTAGAACTGTTTTGGAGTTAGTTTACTTACGTATCACATACCTATTCCTTTTCGGAGTCTGAAACGTTCTAGAAAGTGTCCCTTATGTATTCCTCCGGGGTTACGGTTTCAATAACATTGGTTTCAACATTTATAGGATTACCTGAGATATAATGTTTAATTCTTTGACTGTTCACCACCTTCGGATTTGTGCCTTCGAAGTTGTTGATTTTTATGGCACCGGAACGATAGACCTCCTCGATAACGTAAGGACCTTCCCATTTAGAGAGAAGTTTTCCTGCAAAAAATCTTAAACGAGAGTTGTATAGTAATACATAATCACCTACATTAAACTCACGCTTTTGTATTCTTTTGGCATGCCATCTTTTAACTTTTTCTTTAAACAACTTGGCATTTTCATAGGCTTGGGTTCTCCATTCATCAAGTGAGCTAATATCAAATAACCTCTTCTCACCAGCAAGTTTGAAATCATAATTGAGCTCTTTAATAGCCCAATATGCCTTATGTTCTAGTTCTAGAGGTAAGTGACATGCTTTTCCATAAACCATTTTATACGGAGACATGCCCATAGGATTTTTATATGCAGTTCTATAGGCCCATAATACATCATTAAGTTTCTTGGACCAATTCTTCCTGGATCTATTGATAGTCTTTTGCAAAATTAATTTGAGCTCTCTATTACTTAGTTCTACTTGACCACTAGACTGCGAGTGATACGGAGATGCAATTCTATGATTAACATCATACTTAGCAAGCATTTTACGGAAAGCACCATGAATAAAATGTGAACCACCATCAGTCATTAAATATCTAGGGACTCCAAACCTCGGAAAAATAACTTCTTTAAGCATTTTAATAGAAGTGTTATGATCAGCACTACTAGTTGGAATAGCTTCTACCCACTTAGTAATGTAATCAACAACTAAAATGTGTGTATAACCATTAGAGGCTGGAAAAGGTCCCATATAATCAAAGCCCCAAACATCAAATGGTTCAATAACAAGTGAATAATTCATAGGCATTTCTTGACGTCTATTAATATTACCAATTCTTTGACATTCATCACAAGACAAGACACACTTACGGGCATCCTTTAAGAGAGTAGGCCAATAAAAACCGGATTGCAATACCTTATGTGCAGTTCTATCTCCAGCGTGGTATCCTCCATAAGCCTCGGAGTGACACTTGCGTAGGATCTGTTCCTATTCATGCTCAGGTACACAACGTCTAATAACACCATCTACTCCTTCTTTATAAAGGTTTGGGTCATCCCAAAAGTAATGTCTCAAATCATAGAAAAACTTTTTCTTTTGCTGATATGTGAAACTGGGTGGTATAAACTTGGCAATGATATAATTAGCATAATCAGCATACCATGGAGCAGTACGATAAGCATCTATGACATTTAATTGTTCATCAAGAAAGCTATCATCAATAGGTAGTGGGTCATCAAGCACATTTCTCTAGCCTAGAAAAGTTGTCTGCAACGGGGTTCTCAGCTCCCTTTCTATCAATAATAGCAAATCAAATTCATGTAGCAAGAGAACCCATCTAATAAGTCTAGGTTTAGCATCTTTCTTTTCCATAAGATATTTAATAGCAGCATGATCCGTGTGAATAGTTACTTTAGAATCAACAATATAAGGTCTGAACTTATCACAAGCAAATACAACTACTAAGAATTCTTTTTCAGTAGTAGCATAATTTCTCTAAGCATTGCCTAGAGTTTTACTAGCATATTGAATAACTTTTAATTTCTTATTAGCTCTTTGCCCTAGAACAGCACCTACAGCATAATCACTAGCATCACACATAATTTCAAAGGGTAAATTCCAATCAGATGGCTGAACAATAGGTGCAGAGATCAATGCTTTCTTAAGTATTTCAAATGCGTCTACACAATCATCATCAAAGACAAATGGTATATCTTTTTGTAATAAATTAGTCAGAGGCCGAGAAATTTTTTAGAAGTCCTTAATGAACCTCCTATAAAAACCGGCATGACCAAGGAAACTTCTTATACCTTTGATGTCCTTGGGACATGGCATCTTTTCAATAGCATCAACTTTAGCTTTATCAACTTCAATACCTCTTTCAGAAAATTTATGCCCCAAGACAATACCTTCATTAACCATAAAATGGCACTTCTCCCAATTCAAGACAAGGTTAGTTTCTTCACATCTCTGCAAAACTCGATCAAGGTTGCTTAAGCAATCATCAAAAGAGGATCCATAGACCGAGAAATCGTCCATGAAAACCTCACAAATCTTTTCACAAAAGTCAAAGAATATAGCCATCACGCATCTTTGAAAGGTAGCAGGTGCATTACATAAACCAAAAGGCATACGTCTATAAGCAAAAGTACCAAAAGGGCAAGTAAAAGTAGTCTTTGATTAACCATTAGCTGACACAGGTATTTGAGAGAAACCAGAATAAACATCTAGAAAGCAAAAATGTGTATGTTTGGATAATCTTTCTAGCATTTGATTGATAAAAGTTAAGGGGTAATGATCTTTTTTAGTAACTTTATTGAAACAAAAGAAATAAAACATGATTGCTACAGTAGCCTAATCATGTGAACACACAAAAACAGTAGGTAAAAGTGTTGGGTTGTCTCCCAACAAGTGATTTTCTTTAATGCCTTATAGCTAGGCATGATGATTTCAATGATGCTCGCATAAAAGATAAGAATTGAAACATAAACAGAGCATCATGAAGCATATGATTAGCACATTTAAGCCTAACCCACTTCCTATGCATAGGGATTTTGTGAGTGAACAACTTTTGGGAGCAAGAATCAACTAGCATAGGAAGGCAAAACAAGTGCAACTTCAAAACTTTCAACACATAGAGAGGAAACTTGATATTTTTGCAATATGTAAAAGCATATGTTCCTCTCTCATAGTAATTTTCAGTAGCATCATGAATGAATTCAGCAATATAACTATCACATAAATCATTCTTTTCATGATCCACAAGCATAGAAATTTCATTACTTCCCACATAAGCAAATTTCTTTTCACCAATAGTGGTGGGAGCAAACTCAACAAAATAAGTATCATGGATTGAAAATTAAAATAATGATGACAAGTTTCATGATTATCAGTATTCAATATAGCATACATGTCATCACCTTAATCATCATAAATAGCAACTTTGTTCTCATCATAATCAGTTGAAACTTCTTCCAAAATAGTGGATTCATCACTAAATAAAGTCATTACCTCTCCAAATCCACTTTCATAATTATCACAATAAGATTCAACACCCTCCAAAATAGTGGGATCATTACTTCCTAAAGTTGACACCCTTCCAATCCCATTTTCATCAGTATAATCATCATAAATAGGAGGCATGCTTTCATCATAATAAATTTTCACATAAACACTTGGGGGACTAAAAATATCATCTTCATCAAACATAGCATCCCCAAGATTATGGAATTGCATATCATTAGCATCATGGATATTCAAATAATTCATACTAACAACATTTCAATCATGCTCATCATTTATACCAAACATTCTATTGAATTCTTGTTCTATCAATTGAGCACAATTTCCCTTTCCATCATTTTCATGAAAGACATTATAAAGATGAATAATAGGATGCAACCTCAATTCCATTGTTTGTACTTTTATTTTTATAAACCAAACTAGTGATAAAAAAATAAACTAAAAGATTCAATTGCAAGATCTAAAGATATACCTTCATGCACTCACCTCCTCGGCAACGGCGCCAGAAAACAGCTTGATGTCTACCACGCAACTTTATTCTTGTAGACACGTGTTGGGCCTCCAAGCGCAGAGTTTTGTAGGACAGTAGCAATTTTCCCTCAAGTGGATGACCTAAGGTTTATCAATCCATGGGAGGTGTAGGATGAAGATGGTTTCTCTCAAACAACCCTGCAACCAAATAATAAAAAGTCTCTTGTGTCCCCAACACACCAAATACAATGGTAATTTGTATAGGTGCACTAGTTCAGTGAAGATATGGTGATAAAAGTGTAATATTGATGGTAGAAATATATTTTTATAACCTGAATAAATAAAAACAGCAAGGTAGCAAATAGTAAACGGGTATAAAAACGGTATTGCAATGCTTGAAAATGAGGCCTAGGGTTCGTACTTTCACTAGTGCAATCTCTCAATAGTGCTAATATAATTGGATCATTTAACTGTCCCTCAACGTGCAACGAAGAATCACTCCAAAGTTCATATCTAGCGGAGAACATAAGACGACATTGTTTGTAGGGTATGAAACCACCTCAAAGCTATTCTTTCCGATCAATCTATCCTAGAGTTCGTACTAAAATAACACGAAGATATTATTTCCGATCGATCTAACCAATAGTTCGTACTAAAATAACACCAAAGCAAATTCCTATTCATAATATTCAATCCAACAAGAACTTCGAAGTGTGCCCCAAGATTTCTACCAGAGAAACAAAGACAAGAACGTGCATCAACCCCTATGCATAGGTTACCCCAATGTCACCTCAGGAATCCGCGAGTTGAGTGCCAAAACATATATCAAGTGAATCAATATGATACCCCATTGTCACCACGAGTATTCAATTGCAAGACATATATCAAGTGCTCTCAAATCCCTAAAAGTATTCAATCCGAAAACAATGAAATCTCAGAGGGAAAAACTCAATTCACCACAACAAGATAGAGAGAGGAAAACACCATAGGATCCGACTATATTAACAAAGCCCGCGATACATCAAGATCATGACATCTCAAGAACACAAGAGAGAGATTAAACACATAGCTACTAGTACAAACCCTCATCCCCAAGGGTGGACTACTCCCTCATCATCATGGTGGCTGTCGGGATAATGAAGATGGCCACCGGAGATGATTTCCCCCTCCGACATGGTGCCGGAACAGGGTGTAGATTTTTTGGTGGCTATAGAGCCTTGCTGGGGTGAAACTTCTAATCTAGGTTAACCTCCGATGGTTTTGTAATTTTTGGGAATTTATAGGGTAAAGAGGGGGTGCGGGAGGGAGGCCACCGAGGTGGGCACAACCCACCTGGGCGCGCCTAGGCCCCCAAGCGTGCCCTGGTGGGTTGTGCCCCCCTCGAGGCACCCCCTAGGTGCTTATTTGGCCCACTGGTGTTCTTCTGGTCCATAAAAAATCGACAAAAAGTTTTGCGGTGTTTGGACTCCGTTTGATATTGATTTCCTGCGATGTAAAAAACAAGCAAAAAACAGCAACCGGCACTAGGCACTGGGTCAATAGGTTAGCCCCAGAAAATGATATAAAGTTGCTATAAAATAATTGTAAAACATCCAAGAATGATAATATAATAGCATGAATACTTTATAAATTATAGATACGTTGGAGATGTATCACAGCTAGAATCATCTATATTGACTAAGTTGACAAAGCCCTGCGTCCGCGTCAACTTAGTAGGCCCACAAGTTAGCCTCCAAATATGGCGGGTCCCACCTAGCAGCAAGGTTCTTCATTTTTTGTGCATAATAAGGAGGCACTTGCGTGCAAAGAGATATAGCTGGTGGGTCCGTGCTCTCAGTGGGGGGAATGTTTTTTCACGAAATATAGAGGCCCGTTCGGTGTGTCCCCGCTGTCAGGCAGAGGAATCATTATTTTGTGCGTAATAAGGAGACACTTCCTTGCTGCGGCCGTCGACCCAGCTGTCAGCCTCTCCACGTACAGTCCTCTTCCGATGGGAGTCATTCCTTGACCACGTCGAGCACGCCGCATCAAGAGCACCAAGGCGGGCCGACGGCGAGGTCTAGGAAGGGAATGACCAGGAGCCGGGGAAGACTCGCAGTTGTTTCCCACATGGAGGGGAGTACGAGGATTTACTACTTCTGCTATAGTGTGAGGCTGCCATCGCCGGAGAATAACATGAGCTCTTGGTAAGTAGAGGGATGGCTAGGCCAGCGATGGTAGTACGATGGGGTGGTGAGGCCTGCCCGGCAGCACAACCAGCCACGGGAGGAGGTAGCAGGCAATCCCGCCGGCACTTGTTTGAGCGGTTGGAGCAGGAAGAACAGAGATTAAAGAAGCACGACGGTCATTGGATGGACATCCAATAGTCACTACTCTCGCGTGTTGATTCAGTTGACACGACAGTGCATGCACGTAAACCTTTTTTTAGGAAAGCATACGCGTCAACCTATAGTAGGTGCACAAGTCAGCCTCAAATCTGTGGAAAATAGCATACATCCCATCTGTCATTATTTGTAATAATATATAACCCATTTGCTAATTCTTAAGGTTGTTTTGGAGCCCATATTCTTTTTGTTATTATTACAGCCCATATTGTGGCCATGATTAAAAAATTATACGAAATTTTGCATATTTCGGTGTGGTCTGAACTATTTTTAATCCCGAAATTTCGAGTCACATTCAAACTAATTTGAAAACTAAATTTATATCAACATAAAATCCAAATAATTGTCCACGCATAAAATCCATGGAATTTAAAATCTTGAAATGATTTTTTTATACTAATTGCCGCTTTGATGTGTTTTAAAAATGTACAACCCATTTCTCATTACTGATAGCCCATTTTCTGGGCAAGCCGAATGAAGCTCTCCTCATCTTGAAAGATTTGCAGCCCGGCAGATTTTCTGGGCAAGTAGGCCTCGATTGGGTATTCTACAAAAGAACAAAAAAACTGGGCTAGCCATTTTCAAAAATAAAAAACTACTAGGCTGGTCTTGTGGTAAACATAAAAGAAAAGGCTGGCTAGACACGCCAGAGTGCCCCACACAACCCAGTTGACACCCTTCTTCCGTCTCAAAAGCAAAAATAAATGGGCAAGCTGCTGGGTCCCTGGTGCCAGCCACGCGTTGTGCAATTCTCTCGTTTATTGACTACGTTGACAATGGCATAGGACCGAGATGTCAGAAATCCATTAGGAGGAACCATTTTTTCGCTTGAAATAAGGAGGCACTTGCTTGCGTACTGCAATCACCCTGGTGGGTCCCTGCTGTCATCCTCTCCACGTACAATCATCTCTTGATTGTGTATGCATCGACCTACTAGGCCCACAAGTCAGCCTCTAAACCCGTGGTGGACAAATACAACAAATTTAAAAAAATAACAACCCATTCCATATGTTCAAATGGAAAGTTCAACATTCAGAGCAAAGTAACAGGTCTAATCCAGATTTAGAGTACTGAACTTCCACGTTGACAACCATCATAGCCAAGTTAACTATCTACTCCCACTAATACTCTAGTAGTGTACAAGTACTAACCTACTCTTAGCTAACTAAACGACGCCGGCCGCCATCTACTGTACATGCTAAACGTCGGCACCAACGTCCACCTCCTCGCCTCGGACTTGCCAGAGGTGTGATAGGACGCGTTGCTCATGCGCGTTGGCCCTTTCCATGCTGGCGTGGTCCACCGAAGCTTCGGCTTCTAAGCGGGAAACACACTTGACGAGCTGGTAGTAAAATTTGGTGTCGCGAATGCGTGCGTGCCCGGCAACCTCCAGGGCTATTTGTCGGGCGCCGGCCTCCACGTAGTCGGCCCAGATGTGCGCGCTCTGCTCGCGACTCAAAGCGTCGGTGCGTTGCTGCTCCATGCCCCGTTGGTAGCGCAAATCGGTGATACGCCGCTCCTCCGCCAGGCGGTCATGCTCCAACAAGTCATCATACTCTGCATTGCCATCTAAAGACCGATATAATACCTCCTCCCTCCGTCTGCCTTCGGGTGGAAAACCGAACACTAGTTCTGGCGGTGACCGCCTCCGGCGTCACCTATAGCGGACAGGCGGGGGCATGACAGACATGGCGAGAGCGAGGGCAACCAGCGAGCAACGTCGAGCCGGTGGGGGCTTATGATGATAGGGCGAGTTAGGTGATGGTGCCATCGGAAAACGCCAAGAACCAGTAATTATAGGCGACAGGTAGGTGAACCAGCGTGTCGGGGGAAACGCGACGGTCATCGCGGTCATCGGAATTCAATACATAAGCAGGCATTGCTTAGCGCGCCAGGTTGCCGTGGAAAACTAGAAAAACTGAAATTATGGCTGTGTCGTCCCGTCTCGTCAGTATGACGGTCAAACGAGTGCGCTTGATTCATCCAGATGAGGTACGTGTGTGATCCGCTGGTTATTCGCGTAGGATCGAGTCGGTCAGATAGTGTACGTGTAGGATCGCAATAGTTTATGAATGTTCGCTAGGAGATAAGGCATTTGCCAATGTTTTTGCTAGCAGTTTCTTCATATTCGCATGTCATTTTATTCAGAGCAACATATCAGTTTCTTCAGAGGTAGGCATTTTATTCAAAAAACTGCCACCTTCGGATCTTGCATCACAAATAAAACTGCCAGGAGCGTATTAGTAGGCTAGCTAGTGATGGATCAGTAACTTGTAAACACTGAGCTAACAGAAATAAGGAGTTGCTAGTAACTTGTAAACACTGAGAACATAGAAATAAGGATCATACTGTGAACAGTAGTAATAGCTGATCTGTTCGAAATGTTCACACGAGACTCACATGCCTTGCATTGTTATATTTTCACATTAGTAGCCCAAATTCACAACCAACTAGTACGATTCACATACATAAGATCAACATGTTAATGCATCTCAATGATTCACAGATCATATTCAAATATGTAGCTCCAAAAGCAAAGATCTAGAAAAAAACATGTTTTCTTCCTACTAACATGGATGCTTCTCTGGGCCAACATTTAGTATAGAGTGAAAGACAAATTTGTTTGTGATGTCTACAATTCCTCTTGCAAACATAAGTGGTTTCACCAACAGCTAGAACCATGAGAATGAACCACACATGATGGAGGAACATCCACTGCAATATGATTTGGTCTTCTCTCGATCACACATC
>NC_041390.1:438048050-438048800 GCF_002162155.2 Triticum dicoccoides | reverse complement strand
TGAAGCACCTAGTGTTGGCCAATAAATAGTACAATACTACTTTTGTGCAGTCCATGAAGTGACTATCCAATTTTTCTGTGTCTGTTTTTAAATGGCACTGCATGTAGTGACTATACTATTCTCTTGTGCCGTTCCACCAAAATTTCGGTCACTTTGTTTGTTTGCCAAATAGTAGTGGGTAGACATCTGTCTGCACAAATATCAAGTAGCTAGTAAACATATACCCCACCCTATATTTTCGGTTTAAACACGTCTCTTCCGCTTAGCATCTGTCATGTTTTGCACTAGACAATTTGATACTATCATGTTTGCCCTAGACAATTTCGTACTGAATTGATTTGCTGATATAGAGCAGAAATATAGCGCCTATTATTCATCAGACCAAGGACATCCATGTTTGTAGTGATGTAAGAGGTGAAATCAACAAAATTGAAATTGAGCATCCAATCATTGAATAATGTCCTGCACCTCTAATGTAGGTCCACCCTGCCAATAAATTCACATGCAAACCACTAATATTACTATCTAATGACAATAGAAAAAGAGTAGCAAGATATTAGCAAACCATGTACCTTCGTAATAAACATCTCATAGTGCCACCAATTGGATATAACGGTTTGGAAGAAGACATGCTCCTAATGCTGAACCATTTGGACATGTTGTGCAGTTCCACTAAAATCGAGTATCGATGTTTGCATAGATATTGAAAGTGTGATTACTATAAAAGTGGCACTAGTTGAGGCATGGACT
>NC_041390.1:438034737-438046519 GCF_002162155.2 Triticum dicoccoides | reverse complement strand
GGTGGAAAAGTGTTTTCCTGGATGCTTCTGGAGGTTCGGGAATATATGTGAATATATAAGAGGAAGAAGTAGGTCAGGGGAGCCAGGGGGCGCGCCCTCCCCCATTGTGGCCGCCTTGTGGCTCTTCCGAGTTGATCTCCAAGTCTCCTAGGTGTCTTCTGGTCCAAGAATAATCATCACAAAGGTATTGTTCCATTTGGACTCCATTTGGTATTCCTTCTCCGTGAAGCTAAAAACAAGGAAAACAGAAACTGGCACTAGGCTCTAGGTTAATAAGTCAGTCCCAAAAATAATATGAAATAGCATATTAATGCATATAAAACATCCGAAATAGATAACATAATAGCATCTCCAAGCTTAATTCCTGCTCATCCTCGAGTAGGTAAATGATAAAAATAAATTTTTTGATGTGGAAGGCTACCTAACATATTTAGCCATGTAATTTTATTTATTGTGGCATGAATGTTCAGATCCATTAGATTCAAAACAAAAGTTTAATATTGACATAAAAACAATAATACTTCAAGCATACTAACAAGGCAATTATGTCTTCTCAAAATAACATGGACAAAGAAAGCTTATCCCTACAAAATCATATAGTCTGGCTATGCTCCATCTTCATCACACAAAATATTCAAATCGTGCACAACCCTAATGACAAGCCAAGCAATTGTTTCATATTTTTGATGTTCTCGAACTTTTTCAACTTTCACGCAATACATGAGCGTGAGCCATGGATATGGCACTATAGGTGGAATAGAATATGGTGGTTGTGGATAAGAAAAAAAGAAGGAGATAGTCTCACATCCACTAGGTCAACGGGCTATGGAGATTCCCATCAATAGATATCAATATGAGTGAGTAGGGATTCCCATGAAACGGATACATTAGAGCTATAAGTTTATTCAAGCTCAAAAAGAAACTAAGTGGGTGTGCATCCAACTCGCTTGCTCACGAAGACCTAGGGCAATTTGAGGAAGCCCATCATTGGAATATACAAGCCAAGTTCTATAATGAAAAATTCCCACTAGTATATGAAAGTGAAAATATCGGAGACTCTCTATCATGAAGATCATGGTGCTGCTTTGAAGCACAAGTGTGGTAAAAGGATAGTAACATTGCCCTTTTGTCTTTTCTCTCATTTTTTTTGAATGGGCTTCTTTGGCCTCTTTTATTTTTTGTAAAGTCTGGAGACTCATCACGACTTGTGGGGAATCATAGCTTCCATCATCCTTTCCTCACATGGGACAATGCTCTAATAATGAAGATCATCACACTTTACTTACTTACAACTCAAGAATTACAACTCGATACTTAGAAAAAAAATATGACTCTATATGAATACCTCCAACGGTGTACCGGGATGTGCAATGAATCAAGAGTGACATGTATGAATGAATTAGGAATAGTGGCTTTGCCACAAATACGATATCAACTACATGATCATGCAAAGCAATTTGACAATGATGGAGCGTGTCATAATAAACAGAACGGTGGAAAGTTGCATGGCTATATATCTCAGAATGGCTATGGAAATGACATAATAGGTAGGTATGGTGGCTGTTTTGAGGAAGGTAATGGTGGGTGTATGGTACCCGCAAAAGTTGTGCGGCACTAGAGAGGCTAGCAATGGTGGAAGGATGAGAGTGCGTATAATCCATGGACTCAACATTAGTCATAAAGAACTCACATACTTATTGCAAAAATCTATTAGTTATCAAAATGAAGTACTACGCACATGCTCCTAGGGGGTAGATTGGTAGGAAAATACCATCGCTCGTCCTCGACCACCACTCATAAGGAAGACAATCTATAAATAAATCATGCTCCAACTTCATCACATAACGATTCATCATACGTGCATGCTACGGGAATCACAAGCCTTAACTCAAGTATTTTTCCAATTCACAATTACACACTAGCATGACTCTAATATCACCATCTCTATATCTGAAAGCAATCATAAGGAATGAAACTTCTCATATTATACAATGCACTTTATATGAAAGTTTTTATTATACCCCTCTTGCATGTCTATCATATTAGGACTAAATTCATAACCAAAGCAAATTACCATGCTGTTTAGAATATCTCAAAATAATATAAGTGAAGCATGAGAGTTCAACAATTTATATAAAATAAAGTCACCGCCGTGCTCTAAAAGGATATAAGTGAAGTACTAGAGCAAAATTGCCTAGCTCAAAAGATATAAGTGAAGCACAAAAAATATTTTAATAAATCACGATTCATGTGTGTCCCTCTCAAAAGGCGTGTACAGCAAGGATGATTGTAGAAAACTAAAAATCAAAGAATCATATCATACACGACGCTCCAAGCAAAACACATATCATGTGGTGAATAAAAATATAGCCCCAAGTAAAGTTACCGATAGACGAAGATGAAAGAGGGGATGCTTCCGGGGCATCCCTAAGCTTAGGCCCTTGGTTGTCCTTGAATATTACCTTGGGCTGTCTTGGGCATCCCCAAGCTTAGGCTCTTGCCACTACTTATTCCATAGTCCATCAAATCCTTAACCAATACTTGAAAACTTCACAAAACAAAACTCAACAGAAAATCTCATAAGCTCCGTTAGTGTAAGAAAATAAATCACCACTTTTGTTACTGTTGTGAACTCATTATTTATTTATATTGGTGTAATTTCTACTGTGTTCCAACTTTTACATGGTTCATACGCCCCGATACTACCCATAGATTCATCAAAATAAGCAAACAACACATAGAAAATAGAATCTTTCAAAAACAGAATAGTCTGTAGCAATCTGGAGATTTCGAATACTTATGTTACTCAAAAAATTCTGAAAAATTAGGACAGCCAGGGGAATTTGTTTATTAATCCTCTTCAGAAAGATTTGGTATTTTATCGCGCTGCTGTTAAAAATGAATTGTTTTCCTGGGCACAAAAGTTTCTGTTTTTCTGCAAGATCAAATCAACTATCACCGTAAGCCATCCCAAAGGTCTTACTTGGCACAACCACTAATTAAAACACAAAAACACATCTAACCAAAGTCTAGATGAATTATTTATTGAAAAACATAATCAAAAATTGGATAACAAAAATAAAATTGGGTTTCCTCTCAACAAGCACTACTGTTTAACGCCCTTAGCTAGGCATAAAAACAAAAATAGATCTAGGTATTGTCATCTTTGGTATGCAATCCATAAGTAGATCTAATAATAGATTCATATGGCAACTTAATTTTCTTTCTAGGAAAGTGTTCCATGCCCTTCCTTAACGGAAATTGAAATCTAATGTTTCTTTCTTTCATATCAATAATTGCACGAAAGGTCTACCATGAATAATAGGACATGTAGGATTGCAATCTATATCAAGAAGAATGAAGTCTATGGGCACATAATTCCTATTTGAAACAATAAGAACATCATTAATCCTTCCCATAGGTTTCCTGATAGAGGAATCCGCAATATGCAAATTTAAAGAACAATCATCAAATTCTCGAAAATCTAACACATCACATAAAGTTTTTGGAATCGTGGAAATGCTAGCACCAAAATCACACAAAGCATGTCACTCATAATCTTTAATCTTAATCTTAATAGTAGGTTCCCACTCATCATAAAGTTTTCTAGGGATAGAAACTTCCAATTCAAGCTTTTCTTCAAAAGATTGCATCATAGCATCAACAATATGTTTAGTAAAATCTTTGTTTTGATTATAAGAATGAGGGGAATTCAACATGGATTGCAACAAGGAAATACAATATATCAAAGAGAAATTTTCATAATTAAAATCATTGAAATCCAAAAGCATGGGTTCATTGCTACTTAAAGTTTTGACCTCGACAATCCCACTTTTATCATTTTTTGCATCAAGATCTAAAAACTCCGAATCATTGGGACGCCTTTTAACTAAAGTTGACTAATCTCCAGTCCCATGTTTATCAAGATTTATATTGGAAAACAAAGATTCAATAGGAGTCACATCAATCACTTTAAGATCTTCATCATTATTTTCACAAAAACTAGAAGAACACGCTTTTACAAACCAATATCGTTTAGCACGCATCTTAGCGGTTCTTTCTTTGCACTCATCAATGGGATTATCATAGCCTTTAGAGATTCATTGATATCATGCTTGGGTGGCATAGATCTAGTTTCCTAGCCAAATCATCAATCTTAAGCAATTTTTCTTCAACCAAAGCATTGAAATTCTTTTGGGAGCTCATAAATTCTTTAACAGTATTCTGAAAATCAGAGGGCATCTTATTATAATTTGCATAAGAATTGTTATAGGAATTACCTTAATTATTAGAGGAATTACTAGGAAAAGGCCTAGGATTAAAATTACATCTATACGCGTTATTACCAAAATTGTTCCTACCAACAAAATTCACATCCATAGATTCATTATTATTCTCAATTAAAGTAGACAAAGGCATATCATTAGGGTCAATAGAAGCACTCTTGCTAGCAAATAATATCATAAGTTCATCCATCTTTCCACTCAAAACATTAATCTCTTCAACCGCATGCACTTTTTTACTAGTGGAAGATCTTTTGGTATGCCATTGAGAATAATTAACCATAATATTATCTAGGAGTTTAGTAGCTTCTCCTAAAGTAATTTCCATAAAAGTACCTCCCGCGGCCGAATCTAAAAGATTTCTAGAAGCCAAATTCAATCCAGCTTAATTTTTTTGTATAATCATGCATAAATTCAAACCATGAGTAGGGCAATTAAGTATCATCAATTTTATCCTCTCCCAAGATTGTGCAACATGTTCATGATCAAGTTTCTTAACATTCATAATATCGTTCCTAAGGGAGATGAGCTTAGCGGGAGGAAAATACTTGGAAATAGAAGCATCCTTACACTTATTCCATGAATCAATACAATTTTTAGGCAAAGATGAAAACCTAGTTTTAGCACGATCTCGGAGTGAGAACAGAAATAGCTTCAATTTAACAATATCATTATCCACATGTTTCTTCTTTTGCATATCACACAACTCAATGAAATTATTCAGATGGGGTGCGACATCTTCACTAGGAAGGCTGGAAAATTGATCTTTCATAAAAAGATTCAGTAAAGCAGCATTAATTTCATAAGATTCCAAAGTAGTGGCGGGAGCAATCGAAGTACTATAAAATCATTTTTATTAGTATTGGAAAAGTCACGCAATTTGGTACTCTCATGAGCCATCATGACAAAGCAAGAAATTCAACACACAAGCACACAAAAAGCAAACGAAGAAGACAAATGGAAGAGGGGCGAAGAAAAAGGCAAATCTTTTCGAAAATCATTTTAGAAGTGGGGGATAAGAAAACGAGGGGCAAATGGCGAATAATTTAATGCAAGAGATGAGAGTTTTATGATGGGTACTTGGTATGTCTTGAATTGGTGTAGATCTCCCCGGCAACGATACCAGAAATTCTTCCTACTACTTCTTGAGCTTGCGTTGGTTTTTCCCTTGAAGAGGAAAGGGTGATGCAGCAAAGTAGAGATAAGTATTTCCCTCAGTTAGAGAACCAAGGTATCAATCTAGTAGGAGACAACACACAAATGACAAATACCCACGCAAACAATCGAACAACTTCCACCCAACGCGATAGAGGGGATGTTAATTGCTTCATGGTTACTTGCAAAAGGGAGATCTGATAGAGATAGATGAAACTAAACAAACGATAAAGTACATATTTTTGGGGGTTTTTGGTATATAGATCGGAAAGTAAAAGATTGCAAAATAGTAGATCGGAAACTAATATGATGGAAAATAAAAGATCGGAAACTTATATGATGGAAAATAGACCCGGGGGCCATAGGTTTCACTAGAGGCTTCTCTCAACATATCAAATAATACGGTGGGTGAACAGATTACTGTCGAGCAATTGATAGAAAAGCTCAAAGTTATGACAATATCTAAGGCAATGATTACGAAATATATGCATCACGTCCATGTCAAGTAGACCGAAACTATTCTGCATCTACTACTATTACTCCACTCCTTCCTGCATCTAGAGTATTAAGTTCATGAAGAATAGAGTAACACATTAAGTAAGATGACATGATGTAGAGGAGTACACTACTAGGGAAAAGCCTAGCAGCAGCACGGGTTTTGGGCCTATTAGCAGCGCGGGGGCCGGTGCTACTAATAAGGCGCTACAGCTAGCGTATAGCAGCAGCGCGGGTGCAACCCAGGCTACTACTACGTCCGTTAGTAGTAGAGTGGGTAAAAACCCGCGCTACTACTAACCTGCGGAATTTTTTTTTCGAATTTTTTGCGCGAATTTTCAAATTTCTGAATTATTTTAACCTCTAATCTCTAATCACCCTCATCGCTGCTCAATTTAATCTCTAATCACCCCTCATCATTCCAAATCATCTAACTTCCTGGACGGTCACCCATCCTCTCACTACTCCAGCCTGAGCACGCTTAACTTCCGGGTTCTATTCTCCCTCGATTACAAGTCTGCACTTGTTGTTTTCCTGACAATAGTAAGATGTCAATCCTATTAACCCTCGGGAGTTTAGCTTGAGCATGAAGTCACACATTTTGCTGTTTGAGTTTAAAACTATTGTTCTAAAAAACAATAAATATTTAGTAACACTAATTTTTCTTGAATAAGGAGTTTGACCACATTTTGACCAAAGTTTGACCAAAGTTTGACCAGATTTGACCAAAATTCCAAAAAACTGAAATAATTATTTAGTAACACTAATATTCTTGAATAATTATTTAGTAACACTAATACTTCTTGAATAAGTAGTTTGACCACAGTTTGACCAGATTTGACCAAAATTAAAAAAACTGAAATTTGAGCATAACTTTTTTCCTTTTAGAATTTGAGGATTCTAAAAATTTGCAGACAGGCCATAGGCGGTCTCCATTGTATGCGGATTTTCGTGCTGAACATTTTGATATATTATACGTTTTTTTCTGACATCGTATGCAAAATTTATAGCCGTTTTACATTTTCCCTATACTTTTTGCAAAACATGTCCAAATTTAAGTTTTTAAATTTTCCTAAATAGTAGATGTAGTAACATAACTACATCTCGAAGGATTTTACTTTTTGAAACATTTTGATATATTATACGTTTTTCTAACATCGTATGCAAAAGTTATAGCCGTTTTACATTTTCCCTACAATTTTTGCAAAACATGTCCAAATTTAAGTTTTTAAATTTTCCTAACTAGTAGATGTAGTAACATAACTACATCTCGAAGGATTTTAATTTTTGAAGTTTTTATCATTTTCTTTTGCTTTTTACAAAACCGAAAAGGTGATCCACGGGTGGGGGGGGGGGGTAGAGTTTCAAAATGGGACCTTTAGTAGTAGCAAGGGATTTTACCCCTCGCTACTACTATGGCATGTCCCGGAGGGGCACGGTTGAGACCTCTTAGTAGTAGCGAGGGGTAAAAACTTAGTAGTAGCGCGGGTTTATAACCCTCGCTACTACTGTGGCATGGCCCAGGGGCACGGTAGAGACCGCTTAGTAGTAGCGAGGGGTAAAAACGAGCGCTACTGCTATCAGCTTAGTAGTAGCGAGGGTTAAAAACCCGCGCTACTACTATGGCATGTCTCGGGGGGCACGGTAGAGACCGCTTAGTAGTAGCGAGGGTAAAAAACCAGCGCTACTGCTATCAACTTAGTAGTAGCGAGGGTTAAAAACCCGCACTACTGCTACTTAGCAGCAATGCCTGATTTTAAAGCGCGCTGCTGGTAAGATTATGTGTATAGGCTTTTCCCTAGTAGTGGTAAGCTAAGGCAATATGATGTAAACCCCATCTTTTTATCCTCGATGGTAACAATACAATACGTGCCTTGCTACCCCTACTGTCATTGGGAAAGGATACCGCAAGATTGAACCCAAAGCTAAGCACTTCTCCTATTGCAAGAAAAACCAATCTAGTTGGCCAAACCAAACCAGTAGTTCAAAGAGAATTATGAAGATATCAAATCATGCCTATAAGAATTCAGAGAAGATTCAGAGAAAATTCATAGATAATCTGATCATAAATCCACAATTCATCAAATCTCGACAAACACACCGCAAAACAAGGTTACATCAAGGAGAACATGTTATTGAGTATCAAAGAGAGAGAAGAAGCCATCTAGCTACTAGCTATGGATCCGTAGGTCTGAGGTAGACTACTCACGTTTCATCAAAAGGGCAATAGAGTTGATTTAGAAGCCCTCCGTGATTGAACCCCACTCCGGCAGGATGCTGAAAAAGGCCCCAAGATGGGATCTCACGGGAACAGAAGGTTGCGGCGGTGGGAAAGTCTTTTCGTGGATGCTTCTGGAGGTTCAGGAATATATGTGAATACATATGAGGAAGAAGTAGGCTAGGGGAGTCACGAAGGGGGGGGGGGCACAAGGCATGGGCGCCCCCTACCCCCTGGGCGCTCCCTCCCTCCTTGTGGCCACCTCGTGACTCTTCTGACTTGATCTTCAAGTCGCCTGGGTGTCTTCTGGTCCAAGAAAAATCATCGTGAAGGTTTTATTTTGTTTGGACTCTGTTTGGTATTCCTTCTCCGCGAAGCTAAAAAACAAGGAAAAAACAAAAAATGGCATTGGGCTCTAGGTTAATAAGTTAGTCCCAAAAATAATATAAAATGGCATATTAATGCAAATAAAACATCAAAAACAGATAATAAAATAGCATGGAACAATCAAAAATTATAGATACGTTATCAAGCACATATCTGGGAAAGCTTGCCACACTTTATATATGTCCATACACTAATGCAACAACATTCGAATAGTACAAATATACACTAATCCAGAGGCTAGTGCAACAATAGAGTAGTTTTTATTACGGAGTACAATAGAATGGTTTTACTGAACAGTTTTCCAGCAAGAGAACCCATCTAATAAGTCTAGGTTTAGCATCTTTCTTTTCCATAAGATATTTAATAGCAGCATGATCCGTGTGAATTGTTACTTTAGAATCAATAATATAAGGTCTGAACTTATCACAAGCAAATACAACTACTAAGAATTCTTTTTAAGTAGTAGCATAGTTTCTCTGAGCATTGCCTAGAGTTTTACTAGCATACAGCATAATCACTAGCATCACACATAATTTCAAAGGGTAAATTCTAATCAGATGGCTGAACAATAGGTGCAGAGATCAATGCTTTCTTAAGTATTTCAAATGCTTCTACAGAATCATCATCAAAGATAAATGGTATATCTTTTTGTAATAAATTAGTCAGAGGCCAAGAAATTTTTGAGAAGTCCTTAATGAACCTCCTATAAAAACCGGCATGACCAAGGAAACTTCTTATACCTTTGATGTCCTTGGGACATGGCATCTTTTCAATATCATCAACTTTAGCTTTATCAACTTCAATACCTCTTTCAGAAACTTTATGCCCCAAGACAATACAGTCATTAACCATAAAGTGGCACTTCTCCCAATTCAAGACAAGGTTAGTTTCTTCACATATCTGCAAAACTCGATCAAGGTTGCTTAAGCAATCATCAAAAGAGGATCCATAGACGGAGAAATCGTCTATGAAAACCTCACAAATCTTTTCACAAAAGTCAGAGAATATAGCCATCATGCATCTTTGAAAGGTAGCAGGTGCATTACATAAACCAAAAGGCATATGTCTCTAAGCAAAAGTACCAAAAGGGTGTCAGGACCCCGATTCCAAGTCACATCGATCTAGCCGGTAACACCTCATATCACTTTGCGGCCTCACGCACGGTAACCCATGGGTGTCGCCTTACCATGGCCCGGGACCGTTTGCGCCTTTTGGCTCACGTATATGATAGTGTCGCTAGCATCCATATGACAGAGAACCCAGGCCGACATGGCTAGTCGTGAACCCAAAGCGGCACAGACCTATGGAGACAGGCATACATGAATCACATCGAGCATGTCGGTCATCAGCGAGTTTTCCGGGCTGTAGCACTGGGCTAACAGGACTCCGGGAACCCGGGCTGTAGCAGGCTAGGCAGGACTCCGGATGTCACCGCGTGACATTTCCCCGAAGGGACAGACATAGGAACGAAGTGAAACACATGCCGGCCAGTCAAGTGATCTGAGCAGTAGTGCTGGGCTAGCAGGACTTTGGTGAACCGGGCTGTAGCGGACTACTATGGCTCAAGGAAGCACTAGACTACATTTCCCCATAAGAGAGGCTGCCAAGGATAAACAACTAGATTGTCGGATCCCACACATACCAAGCATTTCAATCATACACACAATATGCTCGGTATGTGTAAATACAACATGGCATCACAACATAACTCTACGACTCGAAGTATTTATTCATTAGGCTCCGAGGAGCGAGATATGACAAACATGGGTCTTATGACCCAACATCCAGAGCATACAAGCAACAAGCACATGCGGAAGCTTAACTTGTCTGAGTACAGACAACTACAAATGAAGAAGGCTGAGAAGCCTGACTATCTACCAGATCCTGCCGAGGGCACAAGATCGTAGCTGAGGTATCAGGCTAAACGTCGAAGTCCAAGCGGAACTACTAGCGGGACTGAAGTCTCTCTGCAAAACATAAATTAAGCAAATGTGAGTACAAATGTACCCAGCAAGACTTACATCAGAACTAACCACATATGCATCAGTATCAACAAAGAGGGTGGTGGAGTTTAACTGCAGCAAGCCAGCTTTGACTCAGTGGCTAACCTGAACTAGGACTGCAAGTAACTCTTTTGAGGTGGCGCACACGAGTCCACATATTCACCATTCAATACACCACTATGGATCCACTCCCGTCTCCCTACGAGAAGGCCATCCATAGCACTCACACTTATCTTGCAAGTTTTAGAGTATCCACTTTCACTTGTCTATGAACTGTTATAGGCAACCCAGAAGTCAATTACCGCGGACACGGCTATTCGAATAGATGATTTTAACCCTGCAGGGGTGTACTTCTTCACACACGCTCTCACCACTTACCGTCGTTTACACGACATGTACTCGGCAACCTTCAAGCGGAAGACCAACGAGGGTGTCGGCCACGGCCTACCTAAACACTCAAGTCTCTAGTCCAGGTTTATCGCCTATCCAGGTTCCATCCGCAGGGAGTCCAGCCAAGGTTTCCACATACGGCCCCGGACGATGTGTACAGGGTTTCGAGACACCAAACAGGCGCCCGGCATGCTCGGCCATGGTGTATCTACGGCATCATAGCCCACCCCTAGGGTCAGCGCTACGCACGGCCGCCAACACATATCCTATAAACACCAGAAACTAGTTGCAACTCCTGGACAGAGGACAAGGGTGATCAAGAAGCCGAGAGGGTCCATTGGTTTCGGGCCCAATGCGTGGTAGTAACTGTTTCATGGATCACAAACACTGAACTCAGTTCCTATGGACGGTTTCAATGAGACAACCCACCATGTACTCCTACATGGCCTCTCACTGCTACCTTTACCAAATCATGTTCACACACTTATCTCACACACAGTAGGACATGTTCATCACTGTTCCAATTCATCCCCGATGAATCAGACCTGACTCAACTCTAAGTAGTAGCAGGCATGACAAATAAGCATGAATAAGTAGGCACATCAGGGCTCAAACAACTCCTACTCATGCTAGTGGGTTTCATCTATTTACTGTGGCAATGACAGGTCATGCAGAGGAAAGGGGTTCAACTACCGCGACATGTAACAGTTGAATCGTTGTTGTCCTAATGCAGTAAAAGAGAGCAGGAGCGAGAGAGTGGGATTGTATCGGAATGAACAAGGGTGTTTTTCTTGCCTCGCACTTCTGAAGATATTATAGCTCTTCATCGGTGTCATCGAACCCATCGTCGA
>NC_041390.1:438021291-438032922 GCF_002162155.2 Triticum dicoccoides | reverse complement strand
GAGGGCCTGGGGGTGCGTGGCCGTCTCCATGGCGCTGGAAGAGAGCCTCAGGGGCGCGAGGCAGGCAGGGAGGAGGTGGCGGCCTCAGCGCGCGCCGTGCCCGCCTTCGCCTCTGCCTACTAGCAGAGGTTGAAGACGATTGGCACTGACCAGCTGGGCTGGGCCGACTGGAGGAGCCGGGCCACTACAGTAACAGGCCAGGTGGGCTTTGCCAGGTAGGTTCGTCTCTAATTCTGTTTCTGTTTTCTATTTATGTTATTTTGTTTTGATTTAGTTTATAACCCAAACCATTTTAATAAATCTTGAAAATAATTGTGGGCATTAAATGAATTATTACAGATGCCCTTAACTATTTTCAGAATTATTGGAGCATTTAAAATATTAATAGTATTTAAAGGCCCCAATTCAAATACAATATGGGTTATTCAAAAATCCAGAATGGCCTAAAAGTATGTGCATCATTTTTGGCAGAGGTTTTCACCTTTATCAAAAATAATGAACTTTTCTAAAGGGCATTATGGGTTCATTGAAAATATTTTTATTTTGATCCTAATTGCATTTCATTTAGTGCTAGGGCTTGTCATCCCCATTTCAAATTTTCTGAGTAAAGTAGACATAATGCAACACCATATGTTAGCACTAGGCATTACCAGAACTTGGGATGTGACAACGGGCAAGTAAAAGTAGTCTTTGATTGATCATTGGCTGACACAGGTATTTGAGAGAAACCAGAATAACCATCTAGAGAGCAAAAATGTGTATGTTTGGATAATCTTTCTAGCATTTGATCGATAAAAGGTATGGGGTAATGATCTTTTTTAGTAGCTTTATTTAATTTGCGGAAATCAATTACCATCCTATTACCATCCTACCTCAAGAAGCTTTAGTATTTCCTTTCTAACCACTTCCTTCATCTTAGGATTCCACCGTCTTTGATGATCACAAACTGGTTTGGCATCTTCCTCCAAATTTATTTTGTGTTGACATAGAGTGGGACTAATGCCATTAAGATCATCAAGAGTATATCCAATAGCAGCACGGTGCTTCTTCAGAGTTTTCAATAATCTCTCTTCTTCATGCTCTGAAAGGTTAGCACTAATAATAACAGGATATATCTTTTTCTCATCAAGATAAGCATATTTAAGAGTATTAGGTAACGGTTTAAGCTCAAACACGGGATCACCCTTGGGTGGAGGAGGATCCCCTAGGATTTCAACAGGCAAATTGTGTTTCAGGATGGGTTCCTGTTTAAAGAATACTTCATCTATTGCCCTTCTTTCATTCATAAACATATCATTTTCGTGGTCTAGCATATATTGTTCTAAAGGATCACTAGGAGGTACGGAAATAGAAGCAAGACCAATAATTTCATCTTTACTAGGCAATTCCTCTTCACGGTGTTGTCTAAGAAATATAGAAAAGTTGAACTCATGAGACATATCACCCAAACCAATAGTAACAACATCCTTTTCGCAGTCTATCATAGCATTAACAGTGTTCATGAAGGGTCTACCAAAAATAATGGGACAAAAGCTATCTTGTGGGGAGCCAAGAACAAGAAAATCATTAGGATATTAAGTTTTCCCACACAAGACTTCAACATCTCTGACAATTCTCATTAGTGAAATAGTATCTCTATTGGCAAGTTTAATTGTGACATCAATATCTTCTAACTCAGCGGGTGCAATGTCATGCATAATTTCTTTGTATAAGTCAAAAGGTATTGCACTAGCACTAGCACCCATATCACATAAGCCATGATTACAATGATCTCCTATTTTAACAGAAATAACAGGCATGCCTACCACAGGCGTATGTATCTTTAGCACAAGGTTTGGCAATTCTAGTGGTTTTGATTACAGAAATGAATAACATGCCCATCAGTATTATCAGCCAAGAGATCTTTAACAATAGCAATATTAGGTTCAACTTTAATTTGCTTAGGAGGTGTATAGGTTCTAATATTGCTTTTATGAACCACAGTTGAAGCTTTAGCATGATCTTTTATCCTAACAAGGAAATGTGGTTTCTCAACATAAGAAGTAGGAACAATAGGATCATTATAAGTGATAGTGTTTTCTTCAACTTTAATAGGTGCAGATACTTTTACTTCTATGGGAGGATGATATTTAAACCACTTCTCCTTAGGGAGATCGATATGAGCAGCAAAAGATTCACAGAAAGAGGCTACTATCTCAGAGTCAAGTCCATATTTAGTGTGAAATTCATGGAAAACATCGGTATCCATAAAAGATTTAACACAATCATACTTAGGTGTCATACCTGACTCCTTACCTTCGTCGAAGTCCCAATCTTCAGAGTTGTGTTTAATTCTTTCCAATAAATCCCATTTGAATTCAATAGTCTTCATCATAAAAGAGCCAACACAAGAAGTATCGAGCATGGTGCGATTGTTATCAGAAAGCTTAGCATAAATTTTTTGAATAATCATTTCTCTTGAGAGCTCATGATTGGGGCATGAATATAACATTGATTTAAGACTCCCCCAAGCTTGAGCGATGCTTTCTCCTTCGCGAGGCCAGAAATTATATATATAATTGCGATCACAATGAACAAGATGCATAGGATAAAACTTCTGATGAAATTCCAATTTCAATCGTTTGGAGTTCCATGACCCGGTATCATCACATAGCCTATACCATGTCAATGCATCTCCCTTCAAAGATAAAGGGAAGACCTTCTTCTTAATAACATCTCCACACACACCTGCAAGCTTAATTAATCCACAAACTTCATCCACATATATTGGGTGCTCATCAGGATGCTTTGTTCCATCTCCCGCAAAAGGATTAGCTAGCAGTTTTTCTAACATACCCGAAGGAATTTCAAAGCAGACTTTTTCATTTTCAGTAGGTTCAGAAGGTTGAGGAGCAACTCTTTGCTCTACTGTTCAGGGTGAAGATACCCCGAACAAGCCCCTCAGAGGATTACTTTCCATAGTAACAAGTGACAGTAAATTTTAGCACACTATATAAATTTTTCCTTACCAAATTCCACCTACCAAAGGCGCTTCACTCCCTGGCAATGGCGCCAGAAAAGAGTCTTGATGACCCACAAGTATAGGGGATCTATTGTAGTCCTTTCGATTAGTAAGAGTGTCGAACCCAACGAGGAGCAGAAGGAAATGATAAGCAGTTTTCAGCAAGGCATTCTCTGCAAGCACTGAAATTATAGGTAAGAGATAGTTTTGTGATAAGATAATTGGTAACGAGCAACAAGTAAGAAAAGTAAATAAAGTGCAGCAAGGTGGCCCAATCCTTTTTGTAGAAAAGGACAAGCCTGGACAAGTTCTTATATAGAGAAAATCGCTCCCGAGGACACATGGGAATATCATCAAGCTAGGTTTCATCACGATCATATGATTCGCATTCGATACTTTGATAATTTGGTATGTGGGTGGACCGGTGCTTGGGTGCTGCCCTTACTTGGACATGCATCCCACTTATGATTAACCTCTATTGCAAGCATCCGGAACTACAACAAAAGTATTAAGGTAAACCTAACCATAACATGAAACATATGGATCCAAATCAGCCCCTTACGAAGCAACGCATAAACTAGGGTTTAAGATTCTGTCACTCTAGCAACCCATCATCTACTTATTAATTCCCAATGACTTCCTCTAGGCCCAAATAATGGTGAAGTGTCATGTAGTTGAGGTTCACATAACACCACTAGAGGAGAGACAACATACATCTCATCAAAATATCGAACGAATACCAAATTCACATGACTACTAATAGCAAGACTTCTCCCATGTCCTCAGGAACAAACATAACTACTCACAAAGCATATTCATGTTCATAATCAGAGGGGTATTAATATGCATATAGGATCTGAACATATGATCTTCCACCAAGTAAACTAACTAGCATCAACTACAAGGAGTAATCAACACTACTAGCAACCCACAGGTACCAATCCCAGACTTAGAGACAAGAATTGGATACAAGAGATGAACTAGGGTTTTGAGAGGAGATGGTGCTGGTGAAGATGTTGATGGAGATTGCCCTCTCCCAATGAGAGGAGCGTTGGTGATGACGACGGCGATGATTTCCCCCTCTCGGAGGGAAGTTTCCCCCACAGAACAGCTCCGCCAGAGCCCTAGATTGGTTCCGCCAAGGTTCCGCCTCGTGGCGGCGGAGTCTCATCCGGAAAGATGGCTTATGATTTTTTCCTCATCGAAAGACTCCATATAGAAGAAGATGGGCATCGGAGGGCCACCATGGGACCCACGAGGTAGGGGGCGTGCCCTGGGGGTAGGGCGCGCCCCTCACCCTCGTGGGCAGGGTGTGGCCCCCCTCAGGAACTTCTTGCGCTCATTATTTTTTATATATTCTAAAAATGACTTCCGTGAAGTTTCAGGAATTTTGGAGCTGTGTAGAATAGGTCTCTAATATTTGCTCCTTTTCCAGCCCAGAATCCCAGCTGCCGAGATTCTACCTCTTTATGTAAACCTTGTAAAATAAGAGAGAATAGGCATAAGTATTGTGACATAATGTGTAATAACAGCCCATTATGCAATAAATATCGATATAAAAGCACGATGCAAAATGGACGTATCAACTCCCCCAAGCTTATACCTCGCTTGTCCTCAAGCGAAAGCCGAAATCGAAAAATATGTCCACATGTTTAGAGATAGAGGTGTCGATAAAAATAAAATATGGACATGAGGGCATCATGATCATTCTTAGAACAACAACTTATATAATTCTTGTCATATGATCTCTTATGCTAGAGTAACAATTCAATCACAATTTCAAGTATGAATCATAAACTTCATTAAAAACTAACAAACTACAATCTCAGACATTGGAGCAATTGCAATTTATCATAACATAGAAAGTGTCAATATATAAGAGCTTTTCAGCAAGTCCACATACTCAACTATCATATAGTCTTTCACAATTGCTAACACTCACGCAATACTTATGGGTATGGAGTTTTAATCGGACACAGAGAAAGATAGGGGCTTATAATTTTGCCTCCCAACGTTTTACCTCAAGGGTAATGTCAACAATAATAGTTCATGAAAACTCACATCCATTTAGCCATATATACCAGGATCTTTCCAACATGTTGTGCTTGCCAAAAGATAAAATGTAAAAAGGAACGGTGAAGATCACCATGACTCTTATGTAAGGTAGGAGATAAAGGTAAAAGATAGGCCCTTCGTAGAGGGAAGCAGAGGTTGTCATGCGCTTTTATGGTTGGATGCACAAAATCTTAATGCGAAAGAACATCACTTTATATTGCCACTTGTGATATGGATCTTTATTATGCAGTCCGTCGCTTTTATTTCTTCCATATCACACGGTCGTATAAAGCTTATTTTCTCCCACACTAATAAGTCATACATATTTAGAGAGCAATTTTATTGCTTGCACCGATGACAACTTACTTGGAGGATCTTACTCAATCCATAGGTAGGTATGGTGGACTCTCATGGCAAAACTAGGTTTAGGGATGTTTGGAAGCACAAGTAGTATCTCCACTTGGTGTGATGATTTTGGCTAGAATGAGGGGGAAAGGCAAGCTCAGTCATGTTGGATGATCCATGACAATATAATTTATCTCAGATGTAAGAAAACATAACCCATTATGTTGTCTTCCTTATCCAATGTCAACTCTTTCGCATGTCATATTTTAATGAGTGCTCACAATCATAAAAGATGTCCAAGATAGTATATTTATATGTGCAGACCTCTCTTTCTTTATTACTTCATATTAATTGCAACGATGACCAAAACTATGTTTGTCAACTCTTAACAGCTTTTATTCATCATACTTTTTCGATGTGAGCTCATTACTCTCCATAAGATCCATATGATCTCTTTTATTTCTTTATCTTTTATTTTATTCACTCAATATCATGGCAAAATAATCAAGCCCTTGACTCAACACTAATCTTTACTATATATAGCTCACGGACTCGATTACATAGAAGGATCATAAAGCAAAACTCACAACTAGATCATAATAAAACTTTATTCTACTAGATCAAGATATTACCAAAAGGATTGAACTAAGAAAAACGGTAAAGATAGAAGTGATGGTGATACAATACCGGGGCACTTCCCCAAGCTTGCCAGTTGCCAAGGGGAGTGCCCATACCCATGTGATTATGTCTCCTTTGTTGGTGAAGAAGTTGATGGTTTTGTTGATGGCGTAGGCTTGTCGTCCTTCTTCCAAGGCATAGGCTCACCATCATAGAAGGATGATCGAGTCTCCTGAAACCTCAAATCTGCAGCCAAACCCATCCTCTTGAATCTATATTCATACTCATAGTTTTGATTTTGCCGGTCATAGATCTGGGCTTGGAGGTGCTCGATTTTCTTATGAAGCTTGAAGATGGCCTCCCAATTTCCTTGACGTCCAGCTTGTGGTTGTTGGTGAACTCCGTGATCATAATGTGATTGGAATCGAGTCCACGCCCCACCATCTCCTGACACTTGAAAACTTCTTGCTCTAATGCCTCGAGACTTGCCTCCGTGCTTCCGGTCTTCCTTGGTCCCTCAACATAGTGGATGTGCGACAACCCCTCAAGCATCTCAATGGTTTGAGGGTGTTGCAACACTTCCGCGAGGTAGGGGTTGATGACCTTCTCGAAGAACTGGTCCTTGGGGGCCCTTGAAGACGACATGACAACCTGGATCTGTCAGAAAAACAGCTCGAAACAAAGACAGGAGGTTTTTGCGTGATACGGTGGTCAAAACCTTCAGGAGGTTATATAATGATTTTTTACCAACCAAAATACGTGTCATGTAAGAAAACAAAGTCCGGAGAGCACACGAGGTGCCCACGAGGTAGGGGGGCGCGCCCAAGGGAGTAGGGCGCGCCCTCCACCCTCGTGGAGCCCTCGTGTCCTTCCCGGACTGCTTCTTATTTTTCTATTTTTCTAAATATTCCAAAATAGATAAAAATTGCCATTAGAACTGTTTTGGAGTTAGTTTACTTACGTATCACATACCTATTCCTTTTCGGAGTCTGAAACGTTCTAGAAAGTGTCCCTTATGTATTCCTCCGGGGTTACGGTTTCAATAACATTGGTTTCAACATTTATAGGATTACCTGAGATATAATGTTTAATTCTTTGACTGTTCACCACCTTCGGATTTGTGCCTTCGAAGTTGTTGATTTTTATGGCACCGGAACGATAGACCTCCTCGATAACGTAAGGACCTTCCCATTTAGAGAGAAGTTTTCCTGCAAAAAATCTTAAACGAGAGTTGTATAGTAATACATAATCACCTACATTAAACTCACGCTTTTGTATTCTTTTGTCATGCCATCTTTTAACTTTTTCTTTAAACAACTTGGCATTTTCATAGGCTTGGGTTCTCCATTCATCAAGTGAGCTAATATCAAATAACCTCTTCTCACCAGCAAGTTTGAAATCATAATTGAGCTCTTTAATAGCCCAATATGCCTTATGTTCTAGTTCTAGAGGTAAGTGACATGCTTTTCCATAAACCATTTTATACGGAGACATGCCCATAGGATTTTTATATGCAGTTCTATAGGCCCATAATACATCATTAAGTTTCTTGGACCAATTCTTCCTGGATCTATTGATAGTCTTTTGCAAAATTAATTTGAGCTCTCTATTACTTAGTTCTACTTGACCACTAGACTGCGAGTGATACGGAGATGCAATTCTATGATTAACATCATACTTAGCAAGCATTTTACGAAAAGCACCATGAATAAAATGTGAACCACCATCAGTCATTAAATATCTAGGGACTCCAAACCTCGGAAAAATAACTTCTTTAAGCATTTTAATAGAAGTGTTATGATCAGCACTACTAGTTGGAATAGCTTCTACCCACTTAGTAATGTAATCAACAACTAAAATGTGTGTATAACCATTAGAGGCTGGAAAAGGTCCCATATAATCAAAGCCCCAAACATCAAATGGTTCAATAACAAGTGAATAATTCATAGGCATTTCTTGACGTCTATTAATATTACCAATTCTTTGACATTCATCACAAGACAAGACACACTTACGGGCATCCTTTAAGAGAGTAGGCCAATAAAAACCGGATTGCAATACCTTATGTGCAGTTCTATCTCCAGCGTGGTATCCTCCATAAGCCTCGGAGTGACACTTGCGTAGGATCTGTTCCTGTTCATGCTCAGGTACACAACGTCTAATAACTCCATCTACTCCTTCTTTATAAAGGTTTGGGTCATCCCAAAAGTAATGTCTCAAATCATAGAAAAACTTTTTCTTTTGCTGATATGTGAAACTGGGTGGTATAAACTTGGCAATGATATAATTAGCATAATCAGCATACCATGGAGCAGTACGATAAGCATCTATGACATTTAATTGTTCATCAGGAAAGCTATCATCAATAGGTAGTGGGTCATCAAGCACATTTCTCTAGCCTAGAAAAGTTGTCTGCAACGGGGTTCTCAGCTCCCTTTCTATCAATAATAGCAAATCAAATTCATGTAGCAAGAGAACCCATCTAATAAGTCTAGGTTTAGCATCTTTCTTTTCCATAAGATATTTAATAGCAGCATGATCCGTGTGAATAGTTACTTTAGAATCAACAATATAAGGTCTGAACTTATCACAAGCAAATACAACTACTAAGAATTCTTTTTCAGTAGTAGCATAATTTCTCTAAGCATTGCCTAGAGTTTTACTAGCATATTGAATAACTTTTAATTTCTTAATAGCTCTTTGCCCTAGAACAGCACCTACAGCATAATCACTAGCATCACACATAATTTCAAAGGGTAAATTCCAATCAGATGGCTGAACAATAGGTGCACAGATCAATGCTTTCTTAAGTATTTCAAATGCGTCTACACAATCATCATCAAAGACAAATGGTATATCTTTTTGTAATAAATTAGTCAGAGGCCGAGAAATTTTTTAGAAGTCCTTAATGAACCTCCTATAAAAACCGGCATGACCAAGGAAACTTCTTATACCTTTGATGTCCTTGGGACATGGCATCTTTTCAATAGCATCAACTTTAGCTTTATCAACTTCAATACCTCTTTCAGAAAATTTATGCCCCAAGACAATACCTTCATTAACCATAAAATGGCACTTCTCCCAATTCAAGACAAGGTTAGTTTCTTCACATCTCTGCAAAACTCGATCAAGGTTGCTTAAGCAATCATCAAAAGAGGATCCATAGACCGAGAAATCGTCCATGAAAACCTCACAAATCTTTTCACAAAAGTCAAAGAATATAGCCATCACGCATCTTTGAAAGGTAGCAGGTGCATTACATAAACCAAAAGGCATACGTCTATAAGCAAAAGTACCAAAAGGGCAAGTAAAAGTAGTCTTTGATTAACCATTAGCTGACACAGGTATTTGAGAGAAACCAGAATAAACATCTAGAAAGCAAAAATGTGTATGTTTGGATAATCTTTCTAGCATTTGATTGATAAAAGTTAAGGGGTAATGATCTTTTTTAGTAACTTTATTGAAACAAAAGAAATAAAACATGATTGCTACAGTAGCCTAATCATGTGAACACACAAAAACAGTAGGTAAAAGTGTTGGGTTGTCTCCCAACAAGTGATTTTCTTTAATGCCTTATAGCTAGGCATGATGATTTCAATGATGCTCGCATAAAAGATAAGAATTGAAACATAAAGAGAGCATCATGAAGCATATGATTAGCACATTTAAGCCTAACCCACTTCCTATGCATAGGGATTTTGTGAGTGAACAACTTTTGGGAGCAAGAATCAACTAGCATAGGAAGGCAAAACAAGTGCAACTTCAAAACTTTCAACACATAGAGAGGAAACTTGATATTTTTGCAATATGTAAAAGCATATGTTCCTCTCTCATAGTAATTTTCAGTAGCATCATGAATGAATTCAGCAATATAACTATCACATAAATCATTCTTTTCATGATCCACAAGCATAGAAATTTCATTACTTCCCACATAAGCAAATTTCTTTTCACCAATAGTGGTGGGAGCAAACTCAACAAAATAAGTATCATGGATTGAAAATTAAAATAATGATGAAAAGTTTCATGATTATCAGTATTCAATATAGCATACATGTCATCACCTTAATCATCATAAATAGCAACTTTGTTCTCATCATAATCAGTTGAAACTTCTTCCAAAATAGTGGATTCATCACTAAATAAAGTCATGACCTCTCCAAATCCACTTTCATAATTATCACAATAAGATTCAACACCCTCCAAAATAGTGGGATCATTACTTCCTAAAGTTGACACCCTTCCAATCCCATTTTCATCAGTATAATCATCATAAATAGGAGGCATGCTTTCATCATAATAAATTTTCACATAAACACTTGGGGGACTAAAAATATCATCTTCATCAAACATAGCATCCCCAAGATTATGGAATTGCATATCATTAGCATCATGGATATTCAAATAATTCATACTAACAACATTTCAATCATGCTCATCATTTATACCAAACATTCTATTGAATTCTTGTTCTATCAATTGAGCACAATTTCCCTTTCCATCATTTTCATGAAAGACATTATAAAGATGAATAATAGGATGCAACCTCAATTCCATTGTTTGTACTTTTATTTTTATAAACCAAACTAGTGATAAAAAAATAAACTAAAAGATTCAATTGCAAGATCTAAAGATATACCTTCATGCACTCACCTCCTCGGCAACGGCGCCAGAAAACAGCTTGATGTCTACCACGCAACTTTATTCTTGTAGACACGTGTTGGGCCTCCAAGCGCAGAGTTTTGTAGGACAGTAGCAATTTTCCCTCAAGTGGATGACCTAAGGTTTATCAATCCATGGGAGGTGTAGGATGAAGATGGTTTCTCTCAAACAACCCTGCAACCAAATAATAAAAAGTCTCTTGTGTCCCCAACACACCAAATACAATGGTAATTTGTATAGGTGCACTAGTTCAGTGAAGATATGGTGATAAAAGTGTAATATTGATGGTAGAAATATATTTTTATAACCTGAATAAATAAAAACAGCAAGGTAGCAAATAGTAAACGGGTATAAAAACGGTATTGCAATGCTTGAAAATGAGGCCTAGGGTTCGTACTTTCACTAGTGCAATCTCTCAATAGTGCTAATATAATTGGATCATTTAACTGTCCCTCAACGTGCAACGAAGAATCACTCCAAAGTTCATATCTAGCGGAGAACATAAGACGACATTGTTTGTAGGGTATGAAACCACCTCAAAGCTATTCTTTCCGATCAATCTATCCTAGAGTTCGTACTAAAATAACACGAAGATATTATTTCCGATCGATCTAACCAATAGTTCGTACTAAAATAACACCAAAGCAAATTCCTATTCATAATATTCAATCCAACAAGAACTTCGAAGTGTGCCCCAAGATTTCTACCAGAGAAACAAAGACAAGAACGTGCATCAACCCCTATGCATAGGTTACCCCAATGTCACCTCAGGAATCCGCGAGTTGAGTGCCAAAACATATATCAAGTGAATCAATATGATACCCCATTGTCACCACGAGTATTCAATTGCAAGACATATATCAAGTGCTCTCAAATCCCTAAAAGTATTCAATCCGAAAACAATGAAATCTCAGAGGGAAAAACTCAATTCACCACAACAAGATAGAGAG
>NC_041390.1:438011689-438021281 GCF_002162155.2 Triticum dicoccoides | reverse complement strand
GAAAGTGTCCCTTATGTATTCCTCCGGGGTTACGGTTTCAATAACATTGGTTTCAACATTTATAGGATTACCTGAGATATAATGTTTAATTCTTTGACTGTTCACCACCTTCGGATTTGTGCCTTCGAAGTTGTTGATTTTTATGGCACCGGAACGATAGACCTCCTCGATAACGTAAGGACCTTCCCATTTAGAGAGAAGTTTTCCTGCAAAAAATCTTAAACGAGAGTTGTATAGTAATACATAATCACCTACATTAAACTCACGCTTTTGTATTCTTTTGTCATGCCATCTTTTAACTTTTTCTTTAAACAACTTGGCATTTTCATAGGCTTGGGTTCTCCATTCATCAAGTGAGCTAATATCAAATAACCTCTTCTCACCAGCAAGTTTGAAATCATAATTGAGCTCTTTAATAGCCCAATATGCCTTATGTTCTAGTTCTAGAGGTAAGTGACATGCTTTTCCATAAACCATTTTATACGGAGACATGCCCATAGGATTTTTATATGCAGTTCTATAGGCCCATAATACATCATTAAGTTTCTTGGACCAATTCTTCCTGGATCTATTGATAGTCTTTTGCAAAATTAATTTGAGCTCTCTATTACTTAGTTCTACTTGACCACTAGACTGCGAGTGATACGGAGATGCAATTCTATGATTAACATCATACTTAGCAAGCATTTTACGAAAAGCACCATGAATAAAATGTGAACCACCATCAGTCATTAAATATCTAGGGACTCCAAACCTCGGAAAAATAACTTCTTTAAGCATTTTAATAGAAGTGTTATGATCAGCACTACTAGTTGGAATAGCTTCTACCCACTTAGTAATGTAATCAACAACTAAAATGTGTGTATAACCATTAGAGGCTGGAAAAGGTCCCATATAATCAAAGCCCCAAACATCAAATGGTTCAATAACAAGTGAATAATTCATAGGCATTTCTTGACGTCTATTAATATTACCAATTCTTTGACATTCATCACAAGACAAGACACACTTACGGGCATCCTTTAAGAGAGTAGGCCAATAAAAACCGGATTGCAATACCTTATGTGCAGTTCTATCTCCAGCGTGGTATCCTCCATAAGCCTCGGAGTGACACTTGCGTAAGATCTGTTCCTGTTCATGCTCAGGTACACAACGTCTAATAACTCCATCTACTCCTTCTTTATAAAGGTTTGGGTCATCCCAAAAGTAATGTCTCAAATCATAGAAAAACTTTTTCTTTTGCTGATATGTGAAACTGGGTGGTATAAACTTGGCAATGATATAATTAGCATAATCAGCATACCATGGAGCAGTACGATAAGCATCTATGACATTTAATTGTTCATCAGGAAAGCTATCATCAATAGGTAGTGGGTCATCAAGCACATTTCTCTAGCCTAGAAAAGTTGTCTGCAACGGGGTTCTCAGCTCCCTTTCTATCGATAATAGCAAATCAAATTCATGTAGCAAGAGAACCCATCTAATAAGTCTAGGTTTAGCATCTTTCTTTTCCATAAGATATTTAATAGCAGCATGATCCGTGTGAATAGTTACTTTAGAATCAACAATATAAGGTCTGAACTTATCACAAGCAAATACAACTACTAAGAATTCTTTTTCAGTAGTAGCATAATTTCTCTAAGCATTGCCTAGAGTTTTACTAGCATATTGAATAACTTTTAATTTCTTAATAGCTCTTTGCCCTAGAACAGCACCTACAGCATAATCACTAGCATCACACATAATTTCAAAGGGTAAATTCCAATCAGATGGCTGAACAATAGGTGCAGAGATCAATGCTTTCTTAAGTATTTCAAATGCGTCTACAAAATCATCATCAAAGACAAATGGTATATCTTTTTGTAATAAATTAGTCAGAGGCCGAGAAATTTTTTAGAAGTCCTTAATGAATCTCCTATAAAAACCGGCATGACCAAGGAAACTTCTTATACCTTTGATGTCCTTCGGACATGGCATCTTTTCAATAGCATCAACTTTAGCTTTATCAACTTCAATACCTCTTTCAGAAAATTTATGCCCCAAGACAATACCTTCATTAACCATAAAATGGCACTTCTCCCAATTCAAGACAAGGTTAGTTTCTTCACATCTCTGCAAAACTCGATCAAGGTTGCTTAAGCAATCATCAAAAGAGGATCCATAGACCGAGAAATCGTCCATGAAAACCTCACAAATCTTTTCACAAAAGTCAAAGAATATAGCCATCACGCATCTTTGAAAGGTAGCAGGTGCATTACATAAACCAAAAGGCATACGTCTATAAGCAAAAGTACCAAAAGGGCAAGTAAAAGTAGTCTTTGATTAACCATTAGCTGACACAGGTATTTGAGAGAAACCAGAATAAACATCTAGAAAGCAAAAATGTGTATGTTTGGATAATCTTTCTAGCATTTGATTGATAAAAGTTAAGGGGTAATGATCTTTTTTAGTAACTTTATTGAAACAAAAGAAATAAAACATGATTGCTACAGTAGCCTAATCATGTGAACACACAAAAACAGTAGGTAAAAGTGTTGGGTTGTCTCCCAACAAGTGATTTTCTTTAATGCCTTATAGCTAGGCATGATGATTTCAATGATGCTCGCATAAAAGATAAGAATTGAAACATAAAGAGAGCATCATGAAGCATATGATTAGCACATTTAAGCCTAACCCACTTCCTATGCATAGGGATTTTGTGAGTGAACAACTTTTGGGAGCAAGAATCAACTAGCATAGGAAGGCAAAACAAGTGCAACTTCAAAACTTTCAACACATAGAGAGGAAACTTGATATTTTTGCAATATGTAAAAGCATATGTTCCTCTCTCATAGTAATTTTCAGTAGCATCATGAATGAATTCAGCAATATAACTATCACATAAATCATTCTTTTCATGATCCACAAGCATAGAAATTTCATTACTTCCCACATAAGCAAATTTCTTTTCACCAATAGTGGTGGGAGCAAACTCAACAAAATAAGTATCATGGATTGAAAATTAAAATAATGATGACAAGTTTCATGATTATCAGTATTCAATATAGCATACATGTCATCACCTTAATCATCATAAATAGCAACTTTGTTCTCATCATAATCAGTTGAAACTTCTTCCAAAATAGTGGATTCATCACTAAATAAAGTCATGACCTCTCCAAATCCACTTTCATAATTATCACAATAAGATTCAACACCCTCCAAAATAGTGGGATCATTACTTCCTAAAGTTGACACCCTTCCAATCCCATTTTCATCAGTATAATCATCATAAATAGGAGGCATGATTTCATCATAATAAATTTTCACATAAACACTTGGGGGACTAAAAATATCATCTTCATCAAACATAGCATCCCCAAGATTATGGAATTGCATATCATTAGCATCATGGATATTCAAATAATTCATACTAACAACATTTCAATCATGCTCATCATTTATACCAAACATTCTATTGAATTCTTGTTCTATCAATTGAGCACAATTTCCCTTTCCATCATTTTCATGAAAGACATTATAAAGATGAATAATAGGATGCAACCTCAATTCCATTGTTTGTACTTTTATTTTTATAAACCAAACTAGTGATAAAAAAATAAACTAAAAGATTCAATTGCAAGATCTAAAGATATACCTTCATGCACTCACCTCCTCGGCAACGGCGCCAGAAAACAGCTTGATGTCTACCACGCAACTTTATTCTTGTAGACACGTGTTGGGCCTCCAAGCGCAGAGTTTTGTAGGACAGTAGCAATTTTCCCTCAAGTGGATGACCTAAGGTTTATCAATCCATGGGAGGTGTAGGATGAAGATGGTTTCTCTCAAACAACCCTGCAACCAAATAATAAAAAGTCTCTTGTGTCCCCAACACACCAAATACAATGGTAATTTGTATAGGTGCACTAGTTCAGTGAAGATATGGTGATAAAAGTGTAATATTGATGGTAGAAATATATTTTTATAACCTGAATAAATAAAAACAGCAAGGTAGCAAATAGTAAACGGGTATAAAAACGGTATTGCAATGCTTGAAAATGAGGCCTAGGGTTCGTACTTTCACTAGTGCAATCTCTCAATAGTGCTAATATAATTGGATCATTTAACTGTCCCTCAACGTGCAACGAAGAATCACTCCAAAGTTCATATCTAGCGGAGAACATAAGACGACATTGTTTGTAGGGTATGAAACCACCTCAAAGCTATTCTTTCCGATCAATCTATCCTAGAGTTCGTACTAAAATAACACGAAGATATTATTTCCGATCGATCTAACCAATAGTTCGTACTAAAATAACACCAAAGCAAATTCCTATTCATAATATTCAATCCAACAAGAACTTCGAAGTGTGCCCCAAGATTTCTACCAGAGAAACAAAGACAAGAACGTGCATCAACCCCTATGCATAGGTTACCCCAATGTCACCTCAGGAATCCGCGAGTTGAGTGCCAAAACATATATCAAGTGAATCAATATGATACCCCATTGTCACCACGAGTATTCAATTGCAAGACATATATCAAGTGCTCTCAAATCCCTAAAAGTATTCAATCCGAAAACAATGAAATCTCAGAGGGAAAAACTCAATTCACCACAACAAGATAGAGAGAGGAAAACACCATAGGATCCGACTATATTAACAAAGCCCGCGATACATCAAGATCATGACATCTCAAGAACACAAGAGAGAGATTAAACACATAGCTACTAGTACAAACCCTCATCCCCAAGGGTGGACTACTCCCTCATCATCATGGTGGCTGTCGGGATAATGAAGATGGCCACCGGAGATGATTTCCCCCTCCGACATGGTGCCGGAACAGGGTGTAGATTTTTTGGTGGCTATAGAGCCTTGCTGGGGTGAAACTTCTAATCTAGGTTAACCTCCGATGGTTTTGTAATTTTTGGGAATTTATAGGGTAAAGAGGGGGTGCGGGAGGGAGGCCACCGAGGTGGGCACAACCCACCTGGGCGCGCCTAGGCCCCCAAGCGTGCCCTGGTGGGTTGTGCCCCCCTCGAGGCACCCCCTAGGTGCTTATTTGGCCCACTGGTGTTCTTCTGGTCCATAAAAAATCGACAAAAAGTTTTGCGGTGTTTGGACTCCGTTTGATATTGATTTCCTGCGATGTAAAAAACAAGCAAAAAACAGCAACTGGCACTAGGCACTGGGTCAATAGGTTAGCCCCAGAAAATGATATAAAGTTGCTATAAAATAATTGTAAAACATCCAAGAATGATAATATAATAGCATGAATACTTTATAAATTATAGATACATTGGAGATGTATCACAGCTAGAATCATCTATATTGACTAAGTTGACAAAGCCCTGCGTCCACGTCAACTTAGTAGGCCCACAAGTTAGCCTCCAAATATGGCGGGTCCCACCTAGCAGCAAGGTTCTTCATTTTTTGTGCATAATAAGGAGGCACTTGCGTGCAAAGAGATATAGCTGGTGGGTCCGTGCTCTCAGTGGGGGGAATGTTTTTTCACGAAATATAGAGGCCCGTTCGGTGTGTCCCCGCTGTCAGGCAGAGGAATCATTATTTTGTGCGTAATAAGGAGACACTTCCTTGCTGCGGCCATCGACCCAGCTGTCAGCCTCTCCACGTACAGTCCTCTTCCGATGGGAGTCATTCCTTGACCACGTCGAGCATGCCGCATCAAGAGCACCAAGGCGGGCCGACGGCGAGGTCTAGGAAGGGAATGACCAGGAGCCGGGGAAGACTCGCAGTTGTTTCCCACATGGAGGGGAGTACGAGGATTTACTACTTCTGCTATAGTGTGAGGCTGCCATCGCCGGAGAATAACATGAGCTCTTGGTAAGTAGAGGGATGGCTAGGCCAGCGATGGTAGTACGATGGGGTGGTGAGGCCTGCCCGGCAGCACAACCAGCCACGGGAGGAGGTAGCAGGCAATCCCGCCGGCACTTGTTTGAGCGGTTGGAGCAGGAAGAACAGAGATTAAAGAAGCACGACGGTCATTGGATGGACATCCAATAGTCACTACTCTCGTGTGTTGATTCAGTTGACACGACAGTGCGTGCACGTAAACCTTTTTTTAGGAAAGCATACGCGTCAACCTATAGTAGGTGCACAAGTCAGCCTCAAATCTGTGGAAAATAGCATACATCCCATCTGTCATTATTTGTAATAATATATAACCCATTTGCTAATTCTTAAGGTTGTTTTGGAGCCCATATTCTTTTTTTTATTATTACAGCCCATATTGTGGCCATGATTAAAAAATTATACGAAATTTTGCATATTTCGGTGTGGTCTGAACTATTTTTAATCCCGAAATTTCGAGTCACATTCAAACTAATTTGAAAACTAAATTTATATCAACATAAAATCCAAATAATTGTCCACGCATAAAATCCATGGAATTTAAAATCTTGAAATGATTTTTTTTATACTAATTGCCGCTTTGATGTGTTTTAAAAATGTACAACCCATTTCTCATTACTGATAGCCCATTTTCTGGGCAAGCCGAATGAAGCTCTCCTCATCTTGAAAGATTTGCAGCCCGGCAGATTTTCTGGGCAAGTAGGCCTCGATTGGGTATTCTACAAAAGAACAAAAAAACTGGGCTAGCCATTTTCAAAAATAAAAAACTACTAGGCTGGTCTTGTGGTAAACATAAAAGAAAAGGCTGGCTAGACACGCCAGAGTGCCCCACACAACCCAGTTGACACCCTTCTTCCGTCTCAAAAGCAAAAATAAATGGGCAAGCTGCTGGGTCCCTGGTGCCAGCCACTCGTTGTGCAATTCTCTCGTTTATTGACTACGTTGACAATGGCATAGGACCGAGATGTCAGAAATCCATTAGGAGGAACCATTTTTTCGCTTGAAATAAGGAGGCACTTGCTTGCGTACTGCAATCACCCTGGTGGGTCCCTGCTGTCATCCTCTCCACGTACAATCATCTCTTGATTGTGTATGCATCGACCTACTAGGCCCACAAGTCAGCCTCTAAACCCGTGGTGGACAAATACAACAAATTTAAAAAAATAACAACCCATTCCATATGTTCAAATGGAAAGTTCAACATTCAGAGCAAAGTAACAGGTCTAATCCAGATTTAGAGTACTGAACTTCCACGTTGACAACCATCATAGCCAAGTTAACTATCTACTCCCACTAATACTCTAGTAGTGTACAAGTACTAACCTACTCTTAGCTAACTAAACGACGCCGACCGCCATCTACTGTACATGCTAAACGTCGGCACCAACGTCCACCTCCTCGCCTCGGACTTGCCAGAGGTGTGATAGGACGCGTTGCTCATGCGCGTTGGCCCTTTCCATGCTGGCGTGGTCCACCGAAGCTTCGGCTTCTAAGCGGGAAACACACTTGACGAGCTGGTAGTAAAATTTGGTGTCGCGAATGCGTGCGTGCCCGGCAACCTCCAGGGCTATTTGTCGGGCGTCGGCCTCCACGTAGTCGGCCCAGATGTGCGCGCTCTGCTCGCGACTCAAAGCGTCGGTGCGTTGCTGCTCCATGCCCCGTTGGTAGCGCAAATCGGTGATACGCCGCTCCTCCGCCAGGCGGTCATGCTCCAACAAGTCATCATACTCTGCATTGCCATCTAAAGACCGATATAATACCTCCTCCCTCCGTCTGCCTTCGGGTGGAAAACCGAACACTAGTTCTGGCGGTGACCGCCTCCGGCGTCACCTATAGCGGACAGGCGGGGGCATGACAGACATGGCGAGAGCGAGGGCAACCAGCGAGCAACGTCGAGCCGGTGGGGGCTTATGATGATAGGGCGAGTTAGGTGATGGTGCCATCGGAAAACGCCAAGAACCAGTAATTATAGGCGACAGGTAGGTGAACCAGCGTGTCGGGGGAAACGCGACGGTCATCGCGGTCATCGGAATTCAATACATAAGCAGGCATTGCTTAGCGCGCCAGGTTGCCGTGGAAAACTAGAAAAAATGAAATTATGGCTGTGTCGTCCCGTCTCGTCAGTATGACGGTCAAACGAGTGCGCTTGATTCATCCAGATGAGGTACGTGTGTGATCCGCTGGTTATTCGCGTAGGATCGAGTCGGTCAGATAGTGTACGTGTAGGATCGCAATAGCTTATGAATGTTCGCTAGGAGATAAGGCATTTGCCAATGTTTTTGCTGGCAGTTTCTTCATATTCGCATGTCATTTTATTCAGAGCAACATATCAGTTTCTTCAGAGGTAGGCATTTTATTCAAAAAACTGCCACCTTCGGATCTTGCATCACAAATAAAACTGCCAGGAGCGTATTAGTAGGCTAGCTAGTGATGGATCAGTAACTTGTAAACACTGAGCTAACAGAAATAAGGAGTTGCTAGTAACTTGTAAACACTGAGAACATAGAAATAAGGATCATACTGTGAACAGTAGTAATAGCTGATCTGTTTGAAATGTTCACACGAGACTCACATGCCTTGCATTGTTATATTTTCACATTAGTAGCCCAAATTCACAACCAACTAGTACGATTCACATACATAAGATCAACATGTTAATGCATCTCAATGATTCACAGATCATATTCAAATATGTAGCTCCAAAAGCAAAGATCTAGAAAAAAACATGTTTTCTTCCTACTAACATGGATGCTTCTCTGGGCCAACATTTAGTATAGAGTGAAAGACAAATTTGTTTGTGATGTCTACAATTCCTCTTGCAAACATAAGTGGTTTCACCAACAGCTAGAACCATGAGAATGAACCACACATGATGGAGGAACATCCACTGCAATATGATTTGGTCTTCTCTCGATCACACATCGAGACTATTTTTGGAATACAAACTTTAACTTAGGCAAAATTATGCCCATCGTATAATCAGACCAAAGTACTGAAGCACCTAGTGTTGGCCAATAAATAGTACAATACTACTTTTGTGCAGTCCATGAAGTGACTATCCAATTTTTCTGTGTCTGTTTTTAAATGGCACTGCATGTAGTGACTATACTATTCTCTTGTGCCGTTCCACCAAAATTTCGGTCACTTTGTTTGTTTGCCAAATAGTAGTGGGTAGACATCTGTCTGCACAAATATCAAGTAGCTAGTAAACATATACCCCACCCTATATTTTCGGTTTAAACACGTCTCTTCCGCTTAGCATCTGTCATGTTTTGCACTAGACAATTTGATACTATCATGTTTGCCCTAGACAATTTCGTACTGAATTGATTTGCTGATATAGAGCAGAAATATAGCGCCTATTATTCATCAGACCAAGGACATCCATGTTTGTAGTGATGTAAGAGGTGAAATCAACAAAATTGAAATTGAGCATCCAATCATTGAATAATGTCCTGCACCTCTAATGTAGGTCCACCCTGCCAATAAATTCACATGCAAACCACTAATATTACTATCTAATGACAATAGAAAAAGAGTAGCAAGATATTAGCAAACCATGTACCTTCGTAATAAACATCTCATAGTGCCACCAATTGGATATAACGGTTTGGAAGAAGACATGCTCCTAATGCTGAACCATTTGGACATGTTGTGCAGTTCCACTAAAATCGAGTATCGATGTTTGCATAGATATTGAAAGTGTGATTACTATAAAAGTGGCACTAGTTGAGGCATGGACT
>NC_041390.1:437995603-437997032 GCF_002162155.2 Triticum dicoccoides | reverse complement strand
GTGTCCCTCTCAAAAGGCGTGTACAGCAAGGATGATTGTAGAAAACTAAAAATCAAAGAATCATATCATACACGACGCTCCAAGCAAAACACATATCATGTGGTGAATAAAAATATAGCCCCAAGTAAAGTTACCGATAGACGAAGATGAAAGAGGGGATGCTTCCGGGGCATCCCTAAGCTTAGGCCCTTGGTTGTCCTTGAATATTACCTTGGGCTGTCTTGGGCATCCCCAAGCTTAGGCTCTTGCCACTACTTATTCCATAGTCCATCAAATCCTTAACCAATACTTGAAAACTTCACAAAACAAAACTCAACAGAAAATCTCATAAGCTCCGTTAGTGTAAGAAAATAAATCACCACTTTTGTTACTGTTGTGAACTCATTATTTATTTATATTGGTGTAATTTCTACTGTGTTCCAACTTTTACATGGTTCATACGCCCCGATACTACCCATAGATTCATCAAAATAAGCAAACAACACATAGAAAATAGAATCTTTCAAAAACAGAATAGTCTGTAGCAATCTGGAGATTTCGAATGCTTATGTTACTCAAAAAATTCTGAAAAATTAGGACAGCCAGGGGAATTTGTTTATTAATCCTCTTCAGAAAGATTTGGTATTTTATCGCGCTGCTGTTAAAAATGAATTGTTTTCCTGGGCACAAAAGTTTCTGTTTTTCTGCAAGATCAAATCAACTATCACCGTAAGCCATCCCAAAGGTCTTACTTGGCACAACCACTAATTAAAACACAAAAACACATATAACCAAAGTCTAGATGAATTATTTATTGAAAAACATAATCAAAAATTGGATAACAAAAATAAAATTGGGTTTCCTCTCAACAAGCACTACTGTTTAACGCCCTTAGCTAGGCATAAAAACAAAAATAGATCTAGGTATTGTCATCTTTGGTATGCAATCCATAAGTAGATCTAATAATAGATTCATATGGCAACTTAATTTTCTTTCTAGGAAAGTGTTCCATGCCCTTCCTTAACGGAAATTGAAATCTAATGTTTCTTTCTTTCATATCAATAATTGCACGAAAGGTCTACCATGAATAATAGGACATGTAGGATTGCAATCTATATCAAGAAGAATGAAGTCTATGGGCACATAATTCCTATTTGAAACAATAAGAACATCATTAATCCTTCCCATAGGTTTCCTGATAGAGGAATCCGCAATATGCAAATTTAAAGAACAATCATCAAATTCTCGAAAATCTAACACATCACATAAAGTTTTTGGAATCGTGGAAATGCTAGCACCAAAATCACACAAAGCATGTCACTCATAATCTTTAATCTTAATCTTAATAGTAGGTTCCCACTCATCATAAAGTTTTCTAGGGATAGAAACTTCCAATTCAAGCTTTTCTTCAAAAGATTGCATCATAGCATCAACAATATGTTTAGTAAAA
>NC_041390.1:437992828-437993355 GCF_002162155.2 Triticum dicoccoides | reverse complement strand
CATGAAGAATAGAGTAACACATTAAGTAAGATGACATGATGTAGAGGAGTACACTACTAGGGAAAAGCCTAGCAGCAGCACGGGTTTTGGGCCTATTAGCAGCGCGGGGGCCGGTGCTACTAATAAGGCGCTACAGCTAGCGTATAGCAGCAGCGCGGGTGCAACCCAGGCTACTACTACGTCCGTTAGTAGTAGAGTGGGTAAAAACCCGCGCTACTACTAACCTGCGGAATTTTTTTTTCGAATTTTTTGCGCGAATTTTCAAATTTCTGAATTATTTTAACCTCTAATCTCTAATCACCCTCATCGCTGCTCAATTTAATCTCTAATCACCCCTCATCATTCCAAATCATCTAACTTCCTGGACGGTCACCCATCCTCTCACTACTCCAGCCTGAGCACGCTTAACTTCCGGGTTCTATTCTCCCTCGATTACAAGTCTGCACTTGTTGTTTTCCTGACAATAGTAAGATGTCAATCCTATTAACCCTCGGGAGTTTAGCTTGAGCATGAAGTCACACATTTTG
>NC_041390.1:437986064-437991165 GCF_002162155.2 Triticum dicoccoides | reverse complement strand
CTACTGCTACTTAGCAGCAATGCCTGATTTTAAAGCGCGCTGCTGGTAAGATTATGTGTATAGGCTTTTCCCTAGTAGTGGTAAGCTAAGGCAATATGATGTAAACCCCATCTTTTTATCCTCGATGGTAACAATACAATACGTGCCTTGCTACCCCTACTGTCATTGGGAAAGGATACCGCAAGATTGAACCCAAAGCTAAGCACTTCTCCTATTGCAAGAAAAACCAATCTAGTTGGCCAAACCAAACCAGTAGTTCAAAGAGAATTATGAAGATATCAAATCATGCCTATAAGAATTCAGAGAAGATTCAGAGAAAATTCATAGATAATCTGATCATAAATCCACAATTCATCAAATCTCGACAAACACACCGCAAAACAAGGTTACATCAAGGAGAACATGTTATTGAGTATCAAAGAGAGAGAAGAAGCCATCTAGCTACTAGCTATGGATCCGTAGGTCTGAGGTAGACTACTCACGTTTCATCAAAAGGGCAATAGAGTTGATTTAGAAGCCCTCCGTGATTGAACCCCACTCCGGCAGGATGCTGAAAAAGGCCCCAAGATGGGATCTCACGGGAACAGAAGGTTGCGGCGGTGGGAAAGTCTTTTCGTGGATGCTTCTGGAGGTTCAGGAATATATGTGAATACATATGAGGAAGAAGTAGGCCAGGGGAGTCACGAAGGGGGGGGGGCACAAGGCATGGGCGCCCCCTACCCCCTGGGCGCTCCCTCCCTCCTTGTGGCCACCTGGTGACTCTTCTGACTTGATCTTCAAGTCGCCTGGGTGTCTTCTGGTCCAATAAAAATCATCGTGAAGGTTTTATTTTGTTTGGACTCTGTTTGGTATTCCTTCTCCGCGAAGCTAAAAAACAAGGAAAAACAAAAAATGGCATTGGGCTCTAGGTTAATAAGTTAGTCCCAAAAATAATATAAAATGGCATATTAATGCAAATAAAACATCAAAAACAGATAATAAAATAGCATGGAACAATCAAAAATTATAGATACGTTATCAAGCACATATCTGGGAAAGCTTGCCACACTTTATATATGTCCATACACTAATGCAACAACATTCGAATAGTACAAATATACACTAATCCAGAGGCTAGTGCAACAATAGAGTAGTTTTTATTACGGAGTACAATACAATGGTTTTACTGAACAGTTTTCCAGCAAGAGAACCCATCTAATAAGTCTAGGTTTAGCATCTTTCTTTTCCATAAGATATTTAATAGCAGCATGATCCGTGTGAATTGTTACTTTAGAATCAATAATATAAGGTCTGAACTTATCACAAGCAAATACAACTACTAAGAATTCTTTTTAAGTAGTAGCATAGTTTCTCTGAGCATTGCCTAGAGTGTTACTAGCATACAGCATAATCACTAGCATCACACATAATTTCAAAGGGTAAATTCTAATCAGATGGCTGAACAATAGGTGCAGAGATCAATGCTTTCTTAAGTATTTCAAATGCTTCTACAGAATCATCATCAAAGATAAATGGTATATCTTTTTGTAATAAATTAGTCAGAGGCCAAGAAATTTTTGAGAAGTCCTTAATGAACCTCCTATAAAAACCGGCATGACCAAGGAAACTTCTTATACCTTTGATGTCCTTGGGACATGGCATCTTTTCAATATCATCAACTTTAGCTTTATCAACTTCAATACCTCTTTCAGAAACTTTATGCCCCAAGACAATACAGTCATTAACCATAAAGTGGCACTTCTCCCAATTCAAGACAAGGTTAGTTTCTTCACATATCTGCAAAACTCGATCAAGGTTGCTTAAGCAATCATCAAAAGAGGATCCATAGACGGAGAAATCGTCTATGAAAACCTCACAAATCTTTTCACAAAAGTCAGAGAATATAGCCATCATGCATCTTTGAAAGGTAGCAGGTGCATTACATAAACCAAAAGGCATATGTCTCTAAGCAAAAGTACCAAAAGGGTGTCAGGACCCCGATTCCAAGTCACATCGATCTAGCCGGTAACACCTCATATCACTTTGCGGCCTCACGCACGGTAACCCATGGGTGTCGCCTTACCATGGCCCGGGACCGTTTGCGCCTTTTGGCTCACGTATATGATAGTGTCGCTAGCATCCATATGACAGAGAACCCAGGCCGACATGGCTAGTCGTGAACCCAAAGCGGCACAGACCTATGGAGACAGGCATACATGAATCACATCGAGCATGTCGGTCATCAGCGAGTTTTCCGGGCTGTAGCACTGGGCTAACAGGACTCCGGGAACCCGGGCTGTAGCAGGCTAGGCAGGACTCCGGATGTCACCGCGTGACATTTCCCCGAAGGGACAGACATAGGAACGAAGTGAAACACATGCCGGCCAGTCAAGTGATCTGAGCAGTAGTGCTGGGCTAGCAGGACTTTGGTGAACCGGGCTGTAGCGGACTACTATGGCTCAAGGAAGCACTAGACTACATTTCCCCATAAGAGAGGCTGCCAAGGATAAACAACTAGATTGTCGGATCCCACACATACCAAGCATTTCAATCATACACACAATATGCTCGGTATGTGTAAATACAACATGGCATCACAACATAACTCTACGACTCGAAGTATTTATTCATTAGGCTCCGAGGAGCGAGATATGACAAACATGGGTCTTATGACCCAACATCCAGAGCATACAAGCAACAAGCACATGCGGAAGCTTAACTTGTCTGAGTACAGACAACTACAAATGAAGAAGGCTGAGAAGCCTGACTATCTACCAGATCCTGCCGAGGGCACAAGATCGTAGCTGAGGTATCAAGCTAAACGTCGAAGTCCAAGCGGAACTACTAGCGGGACTGAAGTCTCTCTGCAAAACATAAATTAAGCAAATGTGAGTACAAATGTACCCAGCAAGACTTACATCAGAACTAACCACATATGCATCGGTATCAACAAAGAGGGTGGTGGAGTTTAACTGCAGCAAGCCAGCTTTGACTCAGTGGCTAACCTGAACTAGGACTGCAAGTAACTCTTTTGAGGTGGCGCACACGAGTCCACATATTCACCATTCAATACACCACTATGGATCCACTCCCGTCTCCCTACGAGAAGGCCATCCATAGCACTCACACTTATCTTGCAAGTTTTAGAGTATCCACTTTCACTTGTCTATGAACTGTTATAGGCAACCCAGAAGTCAATTACCGCGGACACGGCTATTCGAATAGATGATGTTAACCCTGCAGGGGTGTACTTCTTCACACACGCTCTCTCCACTTACCGTCGTTTACACGCCATGTACTCGGCAACCTTCAAGCGGAAGACCAACGAGGGTGTCGGCCACGGCCTACCTAAACACTCAAGTCTCTAGTCCAGGTTTATCGCCTATCCAGGTTCCATCCGCAGGGAGTCCAGCCAAGGTTTCCACATACAGCCCCGGGCGATGTGTACAGGGTTTCGAGACACCAAACAGGCGCCCGGCATGCTCGGCCATGGTGTATCTACCGCATCATAGCCCACCCCTAGGGTCAGCGCTACGCACGGCCGCCAACACATATCCTATAAACACCAGAAACTAGTTGCAACTCCTGGACAGAGGACAAGGGTGATCAAGAAGCCGAGAGGGTCCATTGGTTTCGGGCCCAATGCGTGGTAGTAACTGTTTCATGGATCACAAACACTGAACTCAGTTCCTATGGACGGTTTCAATGAGACAACCCACCATGTACTCCTACATGGCCTCTCACTGCTACCTTTACCAAATCATGTTCACACACTTATCTCACACACAGTAGGACATGTTCATCACTGTTCCAATTCATCCCCGATGAATCAGACCTGACTCAACTCTAAGTAGTAGCAGGCATGACAAATAAGCATGAATAAGTAGGCACATCAGGGCTCAAACAACTCCTACTCATGCTAGTGGGTTTCATCTATTTACTGTGGCAATGACAGGTCATGCAGAGGAAAGGGGTTCAACTACCGCGACATGTAACAGTTGAATCGTTGTTGTCCTAATGCAGTAAAAGAGAGCAGGAGCGAGAGAGTGGGATTGTATCGGAATGAACAAGGGTGTTTTTCTTGCCTCGCACTTCTGAAGATATTATAGCTCTTCATCGGTGTCATCGAACCCATCGTCGAGACCACGTCTATCGAGAGGGGACAAATACCGGCAACAGGAGAAAGAAACACAATCAATGCAATGCACAATATGATGCATGCTCATGACATGTCAATATGCTATGGTTTGAGCTAATGCAACTAGCAACATATTAAATGGGGTTGGTTTGAACCCTAGGTTCAAATTCAAACTCCATATGTGAGAGTTTAAATTCCATTTATATGAATTTGCCTAATCAGCAGCCATAAGTTGTTCTAACATGCATGAAAATGCCATAAACAGATTCCTTGAATTTTTCTGATAATTTTTCATATATAATTTATTTCATTTGGAGTTATGGTTGAATTTCTATGATTTTTAGAAGTTTAAATTGTTTTCTGAAATTTCCTGTATTATTTTAAATCCAGAAATTCCTTTACTGTGTCAGCACTACGTCATTATGATGTCAGCAGGTCAACAGGGCCGGTTAGAGTCAAACCTGACACATGGGACCCACCGGTCAGTGTCATTAGACTAACTAATTTTTGTTAGTCCTAATTCTAGGGTAATTAGCAGGGCGGGCCCACATGTCAGTGGCTCATCTAATTAGCTAAGTTAATTAACACTAACTAAACCTAACACTAATTAGACAGGCGCCTGGGCCCACATGTCAGTGGAGGTCAAACCCCTGGTCAACCGGGGCTAAACCACCGGCGTTTAGCCGCCGGCGATGACCAGATGCGGCGGAGGCTGCGGGAATGGGCTTTGGGGCCCCGTTCACAGCGTGGTTGGGCTCGTTCGAGAGCCCAGACCAGCGCGCGTCGGATGGTGGCGCCAGCCGGGCCTGGGGCGGCCGGAGGCGACGGCGGGGAGCTCGGCCGCGGCGGCCGGAGCTCGGGCGTGCTCGGGTTCGGCGCTGGGATGCACAACAGGGGCGTGGAGAGGGGCTACGGCCTCCTGGGAGTGTGGCAAACGCGGTGACGCGCTCGGTTTCGAGCCCGCGTGGCTGTGGCCACGACGAC